>NC_061807.1:7347215-7549306 GCF_021462225.1 Girardinichthys multiradiatus
TTAATATTAGTAGGTCAGAGGTGAGAAATATCATTGAGCAGAAAAGGTGGGATGAAGGAAGGAAAGGAAGATGGTTTTATAGAATCAACAAGATAGTAGAAGAAGTAAGAACTGGAAGAAGGAGCAGAAAAGAGGAAAGGTTAATTACAAGATTAAGATTTGGACATAAAGGACTTAATTCTACATTGTTTAAGATAAAGAAACATAATACAGAAAAATGTGATCATTGTGGAGAGGAGGAAACAATAGAACATGTAACATTGAAGTGTCAGAAATATGAACAAGAACAATTTTGAGGAAATAATTTTTAGGTATTAAAGACCATTTTAATTTGATAGATACATTGCAAAGAAGTTTAGGTAGCAGACATTTTCAAATCATAGTTAGATTTTTCTAAAAAACTAAATTAATAAAAAGAATTTGATTATTGTAACAGTAAATAAGTACATTTAAAACCATGAAGAACCACACTCCATACCAGTCGGTGGCGGTAATGCACACCTCAAAGTTATTTGCAAAAAATACCAGAAGAAGAAGAGGCTGTATAGTAAAGGAGAATAAAACCACGAAACATTAAATTTACATTTAAACAAACTGTGTAGTTATCAACAAAGCATACTCAGATTAATTAAATGAGAGGTGCAGCATAGTCAAATGACAGAATCAATGTTAACGCTTGTTGAACAGATGATAAACTGTGCAATATAATATAAAACAAATAAAACAATCTCCTTCATTCAGTGAAGGAGTAGTGAATGTAACTGCCATGTATGCAGTGAATGATGCCTGGAAACCCAGAAATATATCAATAGACAATGATTGAAGTCTCAAATGTGATACCAACTAAATTACTGCTTTCACTGATTCCTGCAGTTCTGTGAAATTCTTCTTTCATTATTCTTGTGTGTCTGTGTGTTAGTGAGTGGTGGAGGCTCCCATCTAGAATCACAGTTAAACTTTAACTAAACCTAAGCTATGTATGTCTGATGACATAAACCACAATTACACTTTTTACACAGAGTTAAACCCTGGTGTCCTGTGTGGCAGGTAGGGACACGCAACACTCTGCTAAGGAGGACAACCTGACTTCACTGAATGTTTGCAGTTGACACCATGGACACCTCTGCTGTACAGTAACAGTTTAAGAACAACAGCAACATTCATGACAGCATGACAAACAGTTGCTTTTGAATGATTTTCTGCATCACCTATATTATACAAAAAAGGCTGCTGTTGGCATAAAAATGACGTGCAGTCGTGTCATAGGAGCAATTTCTATTGACTGTAGAACCACTTTCTCTTTCAATGTTTTTTAGGTTTATAACAATTTCCATTGTACGTAGATTCTCACTAAAGGCATCAAAACTGTGAATGAACACATATGGATTTATTTACGTCAGAGGCGAGAAATATCATTAAACAGAAAATCAAGAAAGAGTGGCAGATTTGTTTAAGATAAAGAAACATAATACAGGAAAATGTGATCATTGTGGTGAGGAAACAATAGAACATGTAACATTGAAGTGTCAGAAATATGAACAAGAAGAATTTTGAGGAGAGAATTTGTAGGTATTAAAGACCATTTTAATTTGATAGAAATTGTAAAATAACCTAAACTATGTTTTCAATTCAGTTTATTTATATAGCGCCAATTCACAACACATGTTGTCTCAAGGCACTTCACAAAGTCAGGTTCATACATTCCAATTAATCCTAATCATTGAACAGTGCAGTCAGATTCAGTTATTTATTTAAATTGGATAAAAAGTTTTTCTGTCTAAGGAAACCCAGCAGATTGCATCCAGTCAGTGACTTGCAGCATTCACTCCTCCTGGATGAACATGTAGAGACAGTGGACAGTTACTGGCGTTTTTATGTGTTCCTTCAAAGTTTTGTTGCCTTTAGTGAGAATCTACAATGTAAATAGTCATGAAAATGAAGAGACCCATTAAGTGAGAAAGTGTATCTAAAACCTTTGACCGATAGTGTATGTATTTCTCAATATATAAACTTTATTGAATATATCAAAACAACATCCAGCCGTTTGTATTGTAACATCTCAGATATTTCAAACATTTCTTCAACATGAAAACCATTAACTACGCAGTTTTAGTTTGAATAAGGCACAAATTTAACGCACAAATTTAATGCATAAATTGCATCCATTAGCAGGCGTGTTAACGGTGCTGATTGCAGGAGTTGTAGCCAAATATCTGAGGCTGACCAAAATTGTCCAAATTGTCCACTGGCCTTGCACTTCACATCACAAATTTTACAGCGACCGTGATCTGTTAGAGCCTTCAAACCTTAGCCATTTTCCTCTCTAGTGTGGATTCTCATGTGTTTGTTTAAATTTGATTTATGGCTAAATCTTTGTCCACATAGATCACAACAGAAAGGTTTCTGTCCAGTGTGGATTCTCATGTGTGTGTTTAAACTTGATTTATGGCCAAATCTTTGTCCACATAGATCACAACAGAAAGGTTTCTGTCCAATGTGGATTCTCATGTGTGTTTTTAAACTTCCTTTTTGGCCAAATCTTTGTCCACATAGATCACAACAGAAAGGTTTCTGTCCAGTGTGGTTTCTCATGTGTGTGTTTAAATGTCCTTTTTGGCTAAATCTTTGTCCACGTTGATCACAACAGAAAGGTTTCTGTCCAGTGTGGACACTCCTGTGTGTGTTTAAATGTCCTTTTTGGCTAAATTGTTGTCCACATAGATCACAACAGAAAGGTTTCTGTCCAATGTGGATTCTCATGTGTGTTTTTAAACTTCCTTTTTGGCCAAATGTTTGTCCACATAGATCACAACAGAAAGGTTTCTGTCCAGTGTGGATTCTCATGTGTGTGTTTAAAGGTCCTTTTCCAATAAAGGTTTTACCACAGTCTTCACAGCTAAACTTCACTCCTGTCTGGACTTTCTTTGGCGATTCCACATTTTTCTTCTCTGTGAAACAGTTCTTCCTATCCAGCGAGCTTAAAGATCCTATTTCTGAATTTATCATCTCGTTCTGAAGAAAGCCACGGTGAACAAATTGTTCAGCAAACTCAGGGAAGCTAAAAGGTTTGTTAATGTTTCCATCATTGGCCTTTTCATCCTTCTCAATGTCTTCAGTTTCTGAGGAAAAGGAACCATCTCCCTGATCTTGTATCCTGATGGATTCTTGTCCTCCATCGATGTCTTCTGGAAGCGCTCTGCCTTTAATTTGGTCTTGATAAAGCTGTGAGAGCAGAGGGGACTGTTCATCATCCTCACTCTTTATGGGAGTAGCAGTGACTGGAAACCTGATGGCATCAATCTCCTCCTTCCCATTGAGCTGCTCTCCCCCCAGACTGGTGCAGACCTCCTCCTGTTCCTTCTTTATGTGGTGGGGCTTTGGGTCATGTAGGCCAGCACAAGGTCTGTGCTTTACAGGAGCTGCTTCTTTAACCATCAGCATCAGCTTAACATCTGCAGGAAACAATGAAACATGAATGAACATCATGATTATTAGAAAGTTTTTTAACTTCAGGCTGGACTGAGTGACTTTTTAATAAAGATATATTTAGGTACTTTGGTTACATTAAATTATTTGATTTAATTACCATTTATTCTTATACTTTTATTTTGCATTGTTGCTTCTTATGTCTATTGATTTATGTCATGATCTGTTCACTTATTCTCAACAACCATATACTGAAACCATTTTAGTCTTTTTTGTCTCCATCTTGCTCGTCTACGATTGTTTACAGTGTGCCGCATAATTAATCTTTTTAACTAGTTTCTATGTGGAATAATCAAGTTTTAAAGCAGGTATAATAAGCAATCAACATGTCAACCTTTTCTCAGTTTAATATAAATTGTAAATTGTAAAAACAATGACATAGAATTCATACCAGATGTTGGCAACTATCAAATACTCCTCATATAATAAGAAATTAAAGCCAATTATTCCACAAAGAAAGAGGGATAAAACTGGTAAAAGCAAAGAGACCTTCACAAAAAGGTCTTCCTATTGCAAAACATACTAATGGCAATGATTACAGCTGCATTTCTAAACTTCTGACTGTTCCAGTGAGCGCTGCTGCAACAATAATCCTGAAGTGGAAAGGACAATTTCACCGTAGACCAGTCAAAGTCAGGTGCCACTAGAAAGTAGTCTGGTCTTCTGGTTTAAGGTAGCTGTAATTAAACCTTTACTTAAGAAACCTTCGCTTGATCGAGATGACTGGAAAAATTACAGACCTATATCCAATCTTCCATTCTTATCTAAAATTCTTGAGAAAATAGTTGCTAATCAAATGTGTGAGTATTTACACAGCAATGACCTGTTTGAAGAGTTTCAGTCAGGTTTCAGAGCTCATCATAGCACTGAAACAGCTCTGCTGAAACTCACTAATGATATTCTTATGGCCTCAGATAATTGACTTGTGTCTGTTCTGGTTCTGTTAGTTCTCAGTGCTGCATTTGATCCAGTCGATCATAATACTCTCTTAAAAAGGCTGGAATATTCTGTAGGGATCAGGGGAACAGCGCTAGGCTGGTTTAAATCTTATCTGTCTGACAGATTCCAGTTTGTTCATGTAAATGATAAATCATCTTTAAACTCCAGGGTTAATTGTGGAGTACCACAGAGTTCAGTACTTGGGCCAATTCTATTTACTATATATATGCTTTCAATAGGTCAAATTATCAGGCAGCATAGGATAACATATTCCTGTTATGCTGATGATACTCAGCTTTACTTATCCATGAATCCTGATGAGCCCAACCAGTTAGACTACAATCATGTCTTGAAGTCATAAAAACTTGGATGATTTTAAATTTTCTGCTACTAAATCTAGACAAGACGGAAGTTGTCGTCTTTGGACCCGAATCTTTGAAAAAGAAACTGCTTAGTCAATCACTTAACCTGGATGGCATTAAATTGACCTCCGGTAATAAAGTAAAAAATCTTGGTGCTATTTTCGACTAGGACATGTCATTTAAATCCCATATTAAAACAGGTTTCTAGGACTTCCTTCTTTCATTGCCAAAATTAGAAATACCCAACTCACGAGTGACGATGAAAAATTAGTCCATGCATTTGTTACTTCAAGGCTGGAGTATTGTAAACCTTCAGCTGATCCAAAACATCAGGAATGACAGGATTAATTGAAATATATGTACCTGACTTGAAATCTGTATGATTTGATTGAATTGACTTTGTAAAGTGCCTTAAGATGACATTTGTTATGAAATGGCACTATATAAATAAAACTGAATTCTGACAAAGGAGTCAAAAGAATAATCAAACAAGTTGTCCAAGAGTCAAGGAGCTGTGATGGAAATTCTTGTAGTAAATGTTTCAAAGTGTATGACCTTTGGGTTACCTCACTCCTCTGAGCATCTGTGTTTCTGAGCATCTGGGAGGAAGCTGTAAAGCCATTATCAGAAGTTTAATGGTTAAAACTCATGCTTTAGGGGAATGTCTCGGGAAGTACAGATGGGTTCCTAGATAACTCTGTCACTTCTGAACCCGAGACTCTTTGAAGTTGAGATAACACTGTCATGTTCTGGTATAAATACTGTGTGTAAATGTTGATCGGGGCTCTGCTTAACTGACTAACCTCAGTGACAGAGTCATTCAAATGCTGAATGCCTTTGAATAAAATGTATAAAGACAAAGTCCAGATTTTATCTTCTTGTGAGTCAACTTCTACCCACTTTGATAAGAAAATTCCACAACTGCACTGTCATGATTAATTGAAATACATGTACCTGACTTGAAATCTGTATAATTTGATTTAATTGACTTTGTAAAGTGCCTTAAGATGACGTGTGTTATGAATTGGCGCTATATAAATAAAACTGAATTCTGACAAAGGAGTCAAAAGAATAATCAAACAAGTTGTCCAAGAGTCAAGGAGCACTCACAGAAAGCCTAAGAAAGACCTGGAAAAAGCAGGTACAGTTTTTCCCCAATTTGTAATGTTTTCAACTGCAATGGTCTTCAGAATAGGTTCATAAACAGAGGAGGCAGAAGACATGAGGCAAGATGAAGAGGTACGAACAGGCAGGCAAAAGAGCATACATGGAAGGCTTGGTCCAACAAGTGTTTAGCAAGAATCATAGATGTAGCATCGGAAACTGGGTCATACACAATAAGTTTATCATGAACACTGCGGCAAGGCAAAGAAATGTTCTGGCATCGGAGGAGAAACTGGTAGAAATACTGGCGAAACAGGTGAGTGAAATGATCAGACAGTTGTGCTAAGCTGAGCAACATGGCCGATTACAAATCATGACACTAAGTCCTACTACGGTTTTCTGAAAACATATCGTTGATTGTTTTAATTTGATAAAGAAACCTTTGGATGTCAGATGTTTGATTTTAACCAAACATAAATACCAACATCCTCTGTGAAACGATGCACTTCATTACCTGAGAAACTTTATGTTTAGGAAAAAAATAAAAGCCAATATTGCCTTTATGGTCTGGCTGCTGGCTCCCATGGTTGCCATGGCAGAAATCTGTGCTATGTTCCTGTCTCCCAGCCTTGTTGTTCCTTCCCTTGAATGTTACTCACTGCTTCATAATGCTGGTAGAAAAACCTGTTTCCAATGGAACGCTGTGAAAAGAGCATACTCCTAGAATATGAATAACACGTTGATCCTGGTTCATAACAAAGTCATTTAAATCTATGCGTCTGGAAAGGGTTACAGACGTTTCAAAAGGTTTGGGAATCCAGATAACCACCGTAAGAGCCATCTTCCATAAAAAGAGACAATGTGGAACAACAGGGAACCTTTCCAGGAGTAACCTGCCTACCAAAGATAGTCAAGTTTTTTTACTTTTCATTTTCCTGCAATAAGGCACTCAAAGCGCTGTACATGAGGAAAAGCATTACAATGATACAGAAAATCAAACAAACAAAAAAACAAATCAAATGACTAATAATCCTTGGGAATTTACTGGTAAGAGCTGGTTCTAATCCAATATTTCTAATAGAGGTAATTAGCTCATTAAGTCCTCTGAGGTAAGGAATTTATCTGGTGCTAGAAGAAAAATGATAAGTACTCCAAAAAAACTAATCTAATAGGTCACAACAAAACCCAGGACAACATCTAAACCACTGAAGGCATGACATTCCTTATTTAAAGTCAGTGTTCTAGACTGAACAATAAGAAAGACCCTGGTTTAAAATGGCATCAATGGAAAGATTCTATGGCAAAAAAAGTACAAAAGTGTCATCTCCCATTGACTAAGTTAAACATGATGGAGATAAACCACCATGCACACAACCACACCTAAGGGCAATTTAACCCAGTCAGGGTCAGAATTGTTAAATTCGTAGGGCGGCTTCCCTAAAGATAGCAAAAACATGCTTAGACATAGAAAGCTTAGCAGCTTATGTACAGCTTTTTAAATGGTTGGCTCAAATATTTACGTTTATGATTTACATAAATTCTTCTTAAAGTAACACGCTTTGTCAATCACACGAAAGCTTGGAGTATTTGACCAATCAAATACTGTGTTTGGCTATTCGGATGGATCTCTTTACATTAGATGCCAGCCCCCTATGTAGACGTGAGTGGATTAGCAAAGAACTAAGCAGTTTTAGTGAGAGTTTCAATGGCTGAGAGCAAGACAAGTGAGGAAACTGTAAGTAACGAAGAACTCATAGTTAAAAAAAACTGCACGTTTCTTTACAAACTGAGGTACTCTGCAAGGCATGCTGAATGCATGTAACAACTACGTGAGGAAACACGATGAATCTTCATTGTCACCTCCAATACAACCACAAAGACCTGTATGAGGAGTTTCAAAAAGCAAGCGCTAGCAAAGTAAAAGTTGCAAACTTTACGAAAAGTCAGAGTACAACAGTCCAGCTGACGTCCACGTATCACTACTTATGAGAAAACATCGAAGCGACACAAAGACATAACTGAGGCCATTGCACGTTATTTGGCTAAGGACATGATGCCCATGAATACAGTGAGCTGGGAAGGTTTATTCAGTCTGATAAAAACATTGGACCGAAGATGCCACATCCCGTCACGGAATTACTTTTCCAATTTCGCCATTTCGCAAATGTACGAAATATGACGTAAGACAGTAAAATCTGAACTGAGCCAAGCTGAATACTACGCAAGAACTACAGACCTTTGGTCAAGTCGCACGACAGAACCATACATGAGTTTTACTGTGCACTTCCTCACCGAAGGCTTTGAACTAAAAGAAACAGTGTCTAGAGCCTGTGTATTTTCCAGAGTCGCACACCAGTGAAAATATATCCCTTGGATTACGTGAGGTGTTGTCCAGCTGGGATCTTCAAGAAGACCAACAAGTATGTATCACCTTGGACCATGGTGCCAACATTGTGAAAGCTACAGAACTAAACAACTGGGTCCAGATTCAGTCTTTTGGATACAGACTGCACCTTGCAATCAGCAAGTCAATGGCTGTAGCAAAAAACACATCTGTAAAGGTGTTCTACATTATCAAATCATTTTGAATAGCTCTAATAGATTTAAATGAATATTTTTACTATATTATTGATAAGGGTAGTGCTCAATTTGTCAGGATTTTGTTTTCTTTTGTTATTGTATTGAAACTAATGTGAGAGAATGGAGTGGAGAGACCACAGTGTACATAAACAGATACATTTATGAAACTGATACTGTAGTGTAGTATAAAAGACATTAAACAGATAAAAAAATAAACAGCAGATACAGTATTGGACAGCATGCTGCCTTACAATTAATTGAATTTCACATAATTTATTTTTATTGTTTTAATTCAAATATATATATATTAAAACAAATGACATGATATATGTATATCATGATAATTAAAGTGTATTTTTATTTCCCCTATATTATTTTCTCTGTTCTAGGAAAGAAGTTTCACTGATCCAGAGACCCAGACCAATGATCCACCCAGTGCCACCATGAAGGAGGCAAAGAAATCATTGGGCAGTTTCTTCAAGACAGCACCACTTCCTGCCTCATCTTTTGTGTCAGGAAATATAACAACACATCAGCACACATGCATAAAACCTTGCAAAGTGAACATGTTGGGTTTTTCTTTTTAACCAAGAACCTGCCCTAATAAAACATTCACTCAGGATGAGAGACAGAGAAACAATAAATAAAACTATAATTTAGTTCACCACACACTTAAGACTTTAAAAAGAGTTTATTGAGTTTACTTACATTGTTGCTCATACCGTTGTTGACCAGTACCTTACCCTTCTCCTAGTTTGACTGAGCAAAGTCCTTCCTCCAGTAATACAACAGCCTTATAACCACTTAGGGAGTAGAGAAAATGTGGAACAACTGCAATGGGACGATTTGCAGTTGAATTTAAGTTTTGTTAACTTTTATTTAAAGTTCTTCAACGTATTTTAAGTTTTTATTTAGTTATTTCAAAAAAACTGATATTAAGTGGTGTTTTTCTGTATTTAGAACATCAGAAAATGTTTATGGGGACGATGTTTTGAAGTCATTAAGAAACTATATCATGCAGTCTGTTGTTTCAATGCTAATACAGCCGCTATGTCTAGTTGCATTTTCTTGTAAGGATAACCTTTATTAATATGACTCATAGCTGTTTCTCACACTTATACTATAATAATATAAAGCTTAAGTTCTAATGTTTCCCTTTTATTAGAGTCGGATAAGGAAGCTCATCAACACATTACAAGGAAAAATGGCCTAAGGTTTTTAAATAAAACTGACGTGTTGGAATGGAAATTATGTATTTAATTGTTATATTTCTATGAACCCAGAGCAGAAAGACAAACACTGAACCCAGAAAGTATTCAGAGCGCATCACATTTTGTTATATTACAGCCTCATTCAAAATTGTAATAATCTATTTCCTCAAATTTCTACAAACAAATACGGAGCATGTGTAGAATTTTGGAGATAGAGATAAAGACAATTTGGAAAGAGGCTGTAACTTAACAAAATGTGAAGCGCTGTGAATACTTTCCGGATGTACTGTAAGTATTTGTTCATATATTACAAGTCATATCGTCTTCACACTATTAGGCACTGTTATCACACATCGCATGTTTCCCTAATTAAGTACAGCCCTATTAATTAGTTCCTAAACAAACTTGTATCGGTGTCGAAGGCCAACAAACCACTCAAAATGGCGGACGTGTATAGCAGGCCATTTTAACATTTATTCAAAGCGCACACATCTCTGTTGTTCCATTTGTAGATCACTAAAATAGGATTATTCCTAGTCAAAATTACATTCCTACTAGTCAGAACTGTAATTATAGATGTCCTCAATTACATTTTTGCTAGCAGAAACTTAATTTCAGAATCTCAGAAAATGACATTGTACTTGTAAGAATTAAGTTTCAGATACCTATAAATCTTTACAATTTCTACAATTTTGACATTTATTAGCTTGACTGAATATGTATTTTAGATATCTAAAATAACATTCTTCCTATCTAAAATGAACATTCCAGATATCTTGAATATAATTCTTACTAGGATTAACTCTAATTTCATATCTCCATAATACGAACCAAAGTAAGTTTCCGAACCAAACAATCATGGAAAATAAAAATAAATAAATTCCTTGTCCTTGAAACAAAAACAATGGTAAATCATGCTACTAGATTACATCAATGAGTCACACTCATTTTTATTCCATTTTATGCATTTTTATATTTTTTAGGATTATTTTTAGTTCAAAATTAGCATTTTTCTTCATTAGCTTCCAGGTTATGTGACCTACTGACACAAAAATCAATATATCTGCCATATAAACCAGTAATCCATTACTGAAGAGTTTTAATAATACTTCTCTTTTAGAAGGTGTACTTGTGACTAAAATGGTATCAATTTAATCTCTTTCATTAAACCTCTACACACAACACCCCATTATGACAATCTGGAAGAAGTTGGTTTGAGATCGTTTCAAATTTATTATATATAGAAATCACATTTCCATAAGCATTCACACCCTTTGCTAAACACTTTGTTGATCCACCTTTGGAAGCAGTTACAGCCTCAAGCTTTTTGAATATGACACCACAAGCTTAGCAGACCAGTTTTGCCCATTTTTCTTTGCAGAACATCTCAAGCTCCATCAGGTTGGATGAGAGAGGCCTGTGCACAGCTATTTTCAGATCTCTCCAGATATTCCATCACATTCAAGTCTGGACTCTGGCTGGGCCACTCCAGGACATTTATAGGGTGGTTCTTAAAAATATAAAAATGCTTAAAATTTAATAAAACTGAGTGTGTTTCGTTGTAATCTAGTAGCATGATTTACTATTGTTTTTGTTTTAATTGGTCACAAAACAAGGAATTTATTTATTTTTATTTTCCACGATTGTTTGGTTCGGAAACTTATTGACGGTCCCTAAGTGAACCACCGCGGGTCAGAAGAGGGAGCAACAGAGAGCAGCTAGCCGAAATCTGAGTGCCTGAATCGGATCAACCGTCAGCTAGATGCCGCTAACTCCGCGGAGCTTGAATATCCAATGTCCAACTTTAAACTAACTTCACCGCGGTATATCATGCAGCCCTATTAATTAGTTTCTAAACAAACTTGTATCGGTGTCGAAGGACAACAAACCACTCAAAATGGCGGACGTGGGTCGTTCCCACCGAGTGACGAAGCGTTTACCGTTTTAAGTCTATGGTGAACATTTGGTCTTTAAGAAGCTAATCCATTAGTCACCTAAAATGTTCCTAAACTGTAACTGACATGAAAACATACAAACCTAATCTGTGCAGCAGAACTTTAGGGTTGAAATCAGCCTCCAGGATGTTGAGACGCTGCTGATCTTCTTTGTCCTCTTTAGCTGTTTGGGAAATCTCTCCCACTGCTGCACTCTGCCACCGTTTGAGCTGCTGTCTCCACATCTTTGTTGTTAGCTTCTCTTCAAAAGATCCTTTAACAGTTACTGAGTAGTTATAACTCGGCTTCGATCCAAACTCTAGAGATGGAACATTTGAAGCAAAGCTTCGAGGAGTTTACAGAGTAAAAAGGTTCAATGCTTGTAAATGCAGTAAACCACGTGACCGATGACAAACGATGCCTCTTCTTCTTCTTATAATGGCGGTTGGCAAACAACTGAAGGAGGCATTACCGCCACCAACTGGTAAGGAGTGTGAACCACATGACATCTATACATACTTATACATACCCCTTCATACACTAAATCCTATTATACAACTAACACTGTTTAAAAAAATTAAATTATAAATTATAGCCTGATATCCTCTGTGTTCTGAATCTTTTGCAATAAATAAACAATGTCTAATTTCATTTTCATATTACTAAGATTCCTAACCAACTTCTTCCTCTGGACCTGATATTTCCTACAATGTAAAATAATATGTTCTATTGTCTTATCTTCCTCGCACTCACATTTCCCTGTTTGATCTTTTCCTTTTATAAATAAGGTTCTATTTTAAGACGTGATATAATTGTCTCTTCTCTCCTGTTTCTTTCATGTCTCCAATTCTCCTTTGTATTTTATAAAACCAGCATCCTTTCCTTTCTTCTTCCTATAACCTCTGCCACCTCTCTTCCATTTTTTGTTTTATTATACCCTTTACTTCTTTTACACTAAACCTAACATTAATGTCAACCATTATTCTATTGCCGCTCTTCTTAGCCATATTATCCACCATTTCATTCCCCTTAACCCCGTGACGTGCTGGAAGCCATATAAAATAAACTGTAAGCCCCATCATAAGGATTCTATAAAGTGTTTGTTGTATTTCAATTAATATATCTGGTCAACTATCTGATTGACTATGTTGCAAACTGGCCAATGATGAACTAGAGTCTGAGCAAATGATTGATTTTAATAGTCTAACCTCTTCCACCCACTGAACTGCTAGAAGTAAAGCAAGCATTTCTCTTGTATAAACCGATACTCCATCACTTACCCTTTTTCCTACTTTAATATTAAATTGTGGTGCAAAAAAGCTATTCTTATCCTATTTGGAGTATTTTTTGATGTATCAGTATATATATATATATGTACATAGTTATAATACCGGTTTATGTATTCTTGTAAAATATATTTATTCATAATAAACTTATTTTTGTTCTTCTTTTCTAATAATGAAAAATCTATTTTTGCATCAGGAAGTATCCAAGGTGGTATTGTAGGTAAAGGAACTCTGACCTATATCTAATTTATCTACATTAATTTCATTAGCTTTAGATTTTATTATCCATCCAAAGCTTTTTATTTTTTCCTTTTCCCAACATGTTGTAAGCACTTTTAATGTTGGATGGTCATTCCTTTGTCCTTGTAAATTTGCCCAATAATTCAAAGATAACTGGTCCCTTCTAAATTTAAGAGGCATTTCTCCCATTTCAACTTGTAATGCTGCTATTGAAGATGTTTTAAAAGCACCTGTACATATTCTTAAAGCTTGATATTGAATATAATTTAGCTTTTAGAGAGTTGGATCTGCTGCTGAATTATAAACTATGCACCCATAATCCAAGACTGACCTAATTAATCCAGTATAAATGGCTTTCAATGCCTTTCTATCAGTTCCCCCACTCGGCTACAATACCTCATTATATTTAACACCTTCCTACATTTATCTAATATTTTCTTAATGTGTATTCCCCATGTCATTCTTTCATCAACCCAGAACCCAAGAAACTTAAATGTTTTAACTCTTTCCAACTCCTGATCATATCATTTCAACTTGATTTTTCATCAACTCTTTTCCGTGTAAAAACATTATTTTAGTTTTTTCCACAGAAAACTTAAAATCCCATTTATATGACCATTTTTCTACAACTGAAATTGCCCACTGAAGCTTCTTTACAATAAATTTTTAATTCCTTCCCCTTTTCCACATTGCTCCATCATCAGCAAAAAGTGAAAATCCCATTCCACCCCTTACTTCCTTAAACACATCATTAATTATAACAGAAAATAATAACGGGCTTACTATGCTTCCCTGTGGTGTCCCATTTTCTATTCAATCTCTCAGAATCTTCCCTATCGTCACTTGTATTTTTCTTCCTTCTAAAAAATTCTCAAGCCATCTAAACATACGACCATTTATACCCATTCTTCTAATTTTCATTAATAACCCTTCCCTCCACATCATATCATATGCTCTTTCAGTATCAAAAAATACCGTATCAACACTCTCTTTATTCACTTGAGCCTTTCTAATCTTGTTATGGGAAAATTCTTTTAATGCTCTGACCTTCTTTTTACCTCTCTCACCTGTGACCTCTGTGTTTGGTTACTTAAGAGCAGATGGGCTCTAAATTCATTATCAGGAGTTTTGTGGTTAACACTCCCTGAGGTGTTGTATCCCAAGGGATGGTAGATGGGTGCCCTCATAAATAACTTTGTTACCTCTGACCCGGGGAGGGTCTAGGGGCTATATTTCAAAACTCTTTTTAAGTTGAGGTAACACCCACATATTGGTATAAATACTGTCTGTAAATTCTGTTCGGGGCTCTGCTTCACTGACTATGCTCAGTAACAGGGTCTTCAAATGCTGAATGCCTTTGAATAAACTTATAAAGACAAACTCCGGTCTTTCTCCTGTTAATGAGTTGAAGTGTCTCTCACTTTGATAAGAAAAATCCACAACAATTTTGGCGTCACGAACAAGATCTAACGTGCCAGAGAAATCCATAGGAGGGGATAAGGATGCCTGGCCAGCATAAAGACTAAGTTTTCCTCAGTCCACCTCCATTTAACAGAGGGGAGTCCTGGTGCCTGCCTGCGGCTTCTGGCCGATCGGATCCGGACCATAGATCTGCAAATATATGTGGGTGAGAAGTTGCTCTGTATGATATCATATATATTATTGTTTTTTATTACACATTAACCATCATCTCCTAACTAATTGATTAGGTTCCGGAGTTGGGAGAAGGAGGACATCGACTGAGGGCCAGGTTACCCTGTAAGGAATACAGGGAGGTTTGTATTGGTAACAATAAGATAAAGCAAAACAAAGGGTTTTGCGGGTGGTTTTTTGCAAATTTCTACACCTTATAAAGGAGAAAAGCCAGACGGCAGACCTGCCGCTGAACAGGTAAAAAATGGTTCCGGAACCTCAAAGGCATCAGAGCTGGGTCCTTCTCCAGACTCTGTGATTTATAGAATAATGAAAGAAAAAGGTGGAGATGATTGTGTTAAATGTGCTTTAATTTGGGAAGATAAGTTTGGTTTTCCACAGGGTGGAAGTTTGAGTGTAAATCAGTTAAATAAAGTAAAACAGTTGATAGATGGAGATTGGGAGTAAAATAAAAATAAGAAAAAGATTAAAAATAACAGAGTGCATCAATTAAGGGGTTAAATAGTTAAAACTTTCCTGCAGGAAGTTTTGTTTGTCTTAAATACTGCAATCAGTCAAAAAAGAAGGTAAAAGTGAAAAGGGACATTAGAGATGCGTAAAGAAAAATGTTTTAGAAAGGAGTATAGTGCATGTTGTGGAAGGAAGTGACAGGCAGGGGGACAACTGACTGACTGACTGATAATATTTCTTTGTGCAAAATCTGAACCTATAATAAACTTTTTCTTCTGTCTCTCTCTCACACACACACACACACACACACACACACACACACACACACACACACACACACACACACACACACACACACACACACACACACACATGGGATTTGAGTGCAACATCTGGGTTTTTGAGTCTGGACATTAGAAACCTGCCCTTCCCATGGTTACTCCACCAGAGACGCTTCTTCATCATGGCCTGAAATAGAGAGGGTCTGCCTGCCTGTCTGCCTGCTGCAAATGACAGTGTGATTTTCCACCAGAATGAAACTCAGAAGAAGTCTGGCCCCAAACCCACTGAGATGGACAACGATCCATGCTGTTTGCCAGAGCCAGAAGAGCGATACACTGGATTTATATTGAAAGCACATCTTAGTGCTTAGTGCTTAGCAGAAGAGAAACAGGCCGGAGCAAAGTTCTTTCTCCCTCCTGGAGAAGTTAAAGTGGACAAAGGAGTGAATGTCCCACCAACACACCTGGGAAGGGCCTGTTTTTTTTTTTGGACTGATAGAGAACTGTGTGCATGACAGTCTGACTCTGGAGCGATTTAGAAACTGATGGGGGTAACGTACAAACACACACACATTTGCATAAATCTTTTCCTATTTTCTGCAATGAAGAACGCTTATTAACCGCTGCTCATGTGACACGCTTGCTTGACGTTGACAGATATAGCGGGTTAAAATATTATTTTAGGGTTAGAAAAGTATCTTCAAAAGGGTGATAACCTAGCTCATTTGATACTTTCCAGTTAATTCTTTTAGAGAAACAAGTTCTCTCTCTCGTCGTGGAATATTCAGGGTTAACTATGCTAGTTATTAAAAGTTATTAAAAAGCAGAGGAAGTTACAACATCTCCAAAACTCAGCAGTAACCATGTGTTTCTATGTTATTCTCAGGACAGATCTCATAAAGGAGTATTTTTAAAACCCATCGCATGAGTAACACCTGATGGGTTTCTCCTTCAGGTATTATTTTCTGTTGTCAGAGTTTGTATCCCATAAATCTAATGGGTAGAGACCTCATTAAAACAGGCTTAGTTCTACTGCAGATGGTCTTCCTACAGTCTCTGACACAGTACTTACAGTTTGGTGCAGTTTTTGTCTGCAAGTGCTAACGTACGCTTATGGAAAGTACAAATTCATTATTTTTCACAGTAGCTGCTGGGAAGAGGTTATATTAGTGTTTTGTCTTCCCTCTTCTGATTCATGCAGCGTGTTGATTTACACTGTACCTTATATCAGGTCCTGACATAAAACTATGAAAGGTTTGGTTCTGCAGTTTCTTTTTGTTTTCCTGTGGGGAAGGAAAGGAAACCTAATCAGTTCTGTGTTGCACAGAAATATTTAAACACTTGTTTTCTAAGATATCACCAGCAAAAACTTTTAAAAGTAATTGGTTTTGTTAAACACATTTTCCTTGGTAAAACAAACCTTTAAAATGAGAATGAAAAAATTGGGTTATTTTTGAAGATAAGAAAGATTCTGATTGTGGTATCACACAAAAAATTAAACTAATCTCATGTTCCCTAAAGGACTCTGCATAGAAAAGGTCTTCAGAACTGTGGAATTATTTTCCACCACAGTACCAAGTTTTTTAAGCATGCTTTTTCTTTATTTTAAAACGATGTGGTTTTGATGTGGACAAAATCGCAGACAAGAGCTTGGCAGCAGCATAATCCAAATAATCTTCAGCTTTATTCAAGGGTACAAGCATAACAAAATCACTGCAGGTAAACCAGAGATCCAAAACTTACATCTGGCAGTAGTGGGTAGACCCGAGTTGTGCAACGAGTAGGCAGAACAGAGTGTAAATAAACAGAGGAACCAGCAAGGAACAATGAAACAAAACTAGCTAATATACTGAGGGAGAACAAAGGCAGGTAATCAAAGGAACTAAGAACAGGTAAGACAAGGAGGCAGGAAGGCAGACGGAACAGGTGAACCTTATAAAACCAAAGCCTGAGGAAAGGGACTAAAGACAAGACAGTAAGCAGACCTAAATGAAACTATAAACCAAGATAAAATAAAGCATAAGAATCAAGGATAAACATGAACTGAAGGAAACTGAGAAACTGGAGGGAACACAACAACCTAAGAACTTAGCAAAACTGAAACCATAAGGAAACCCTGACTACAAAAGTAAAGAAACCTAAGTAAACATTAACTAAAGCTAACCTATAAAGAAGAGGGTGGAAAACAAAGATGAACTAGAGGAACAAAGCTAAGAAGAACTGGAGAATAAAGGGAACTTAAACTGAGTAATAACTAAAGGGGAAGAAATGATGAGAGTAGTAACATAAAATAAAATAAATGAGAGTGCAAGGGAACCAAAGAACTAAGAGATATAATAATAATAATCATAAGGAAACCATTCTAAGACAATAAACAGGAAAGCAACGCCCAGGGAACTAGGAGAGCACACTGGGGGGCAGAAGATAACCCAAAACAGAAAACCACAACTAACATGAATACAAAACACAAGTAAGAAACATCTAGCTAAAAGGTAAACAAAAACACAAAACCACAAACAAAGTCCAAAATGTCACATCCTGACAAACAGATCTGTGTTTTTGTTTTGTTCTTGGTTTTTTAGCATAATGTTTGTCTGAAGCTTCTTATGAACTGGGTTAGGAGCAAATGTGATCTGAGGTAAATTAGGAGCTGTGAACTAATAATTTTAAATCTGATTATTGTCCAGGCAGAAATAATATATTTAGCCAATCCTTCAATCTCTGCAGAAAACTAACATCATTGTTCAATGCAGCAGTACTCAACCTGTGGTTCCTAGACCCCTGAAGCCCATGAGCCATAGATTTTGGGTCCATAAAATTATAATACTTAATTAAAAGTAGATTGATTACCTATTAAAAATAGATCTAAGCCAATGATGAGTTCCAGTCATTTTGGTGGCTTTGAAATGCAATAATACTCACAATTTCTACTCTGGGGACACAGATTGGGGTTGAAGAGTTTTGTTTTGGAACCAAGGTTAGGATTTTTATAACTGAATAAAGACAAGTAAAATCCTTCATTTTAGGAAAAGAAAAGAAATAAAGGCCCTCTTAACACTAAAGAGGATGGTCGGCTCAAACTCCAGTCTCCTTGTTGGATTTCTTAGGGTTTAAAGATTAAAAGAATACCTAGGAGTACAAAGGTACACAAGGTAACTTCAGATTCCTAAGAAATAAAATATTGGAACATTTATCAGCATTTAGATAAATTAAAGAGGGGTTCTAGTAATAATTTTCTCCCCAACCCTCAAAATTTAAATAGCCAAATTAAAGAAAATGATGTTTGTTCTTCTTTTGAAACACTATGTGGGAACAAAGTCCAGTTTGGAGTCAAGCTTCTTATCTTAATTTCTGATTAAATCAAACACTGCAGTTTTTGTTTTGTTTGGGTAGACCATAAAAATGTCAACGCCGGCTTAAAATACTTCTTTGCATTTAACCTGAGCAGATAAATTCTTGAATGCAGCAGCGATCAAAATGAGCCTAACAAAAAGATAATTATAATAATAACTCTCAGGATTGTAGTTATTATTATAGAGTTAGAGTACAAAGAATTGGCAAAAGGTTTCAGCATCAGTAAATTTGGATTAATTTAAGAGAAAACTGTTGCTGTGCTTCTAAATAGTTTGAGATCTCTTTGGACTATACCCACTCAACTTAAAAAGGATCCTGAAGATTATCATAACAACATTGATCAATTATAGCATTAAAAGATATGGCTGAGAAAACATATTTTGAAAAGAGATTGTTAAAAATTTCTTTGAATTCTTGAAGCTTCAAATTTGGCCATTTGTCTGTCTTTGATGTTTTGTCTTTGTTTTGTTGGAATGAATGTTTGTTTATATGTTGCATGAAACAATAATCCATGTTTAGAATAATGTTTCTAAATCCCAGATTGATTAAAACTGAGTTTTCAGGAGAGTTAAGAAGCAGCTTGTTTCTGAGGTAGGTGCATGTTAACAGTTTTGCAGTTTAAGGTTCACTAAGAGGGGTTGGAATGAAGAAACTGTGGTCCCGCCCATAGGCTGTCAATCAAAGGTTAGTTCTGCCTGACTCCGCCCACCTACCAGGTTGGTTCACGCCTTTGCTTTCATGGTATCCATGATAGATTGCAACCTTTAGTGGGTGCAACAGCACCTGTCTCCATCTCATACCATCCCAGTTCTCTTCTGTCTCACCAGCCTTCTTCATATTCTTCTTCACCACATCATGAACCTTCTCCATAGTCTTCCTCTTCTTCTTAGCTGCAGCACCTCCATGTTCCTTTTGTCTGGTTCCAACCAGTCTGTTTTAAATCAGTTTATTATCATTTCTATAATTACAAAACATTTTGACACACTTTCTTAGACAAAATTCTTGTTCTCGAATAAAACTATAAAAATTCCTCCATGTTATCAAACTATGACCCTAGAGTTTCAGTTAAATCTCAATGTTAATAAAATGTAAAGAAAACCTCCATGTTGTCTCCACAAAGATCACACACTCAACGTACAGGAAGCAGGTGGGCTCAAGCTGGTGTTCTCTACTGAAATGAAACATAGTCAGGTCAGATCACTGAGAAGAACCATGGAAGGAGCATCTCCACACTGTCTGATCTGTAAGTAGACAACTTTCAGCATTGATCTCCATCTTCTCTAGATGTCCAACTTTACTTCACGGTAATCTCTCAATATAAAGGAATTACTATGGGAATATATATTTCTGGATATAAATCTGATCCGTTTATCTAATAAATGATCAGAAGATCATGTTTGTAGTGAATCGAGCCGTATAAAAATACTGAATAAAACAGTTGATTTGACCTTCATGAATAACAACATCATGCTGTAGAAGCTGAGTTATTAAGATTATATGTGAGTCTGAAATATACAATATCAGGGCAGATGATCCTCAAAGATGGCAGCTTTAGTTTGTAATGAATCAACTTTTCTCCCCTAGTTCTGACCTTCTTGCTGAGCTGTTCAACAGATCAAGGTTGGTCAACTTCTGTCACATTAAAATAAATTCAAATATTTAAAGATAACCTTTGGATTCAAGCTTATGTCTGAGAATTTAATGAAAAATACTGAGTCCCAGCAGATCTCAGTTTTTTAAAGTAGACTCTGTGTCTCTGAGCTGTGAGGAGGACAATATCTTTGCTGGATGGACTGTGAGGAGAAACACAACCAAAGGAACCAGAACTCAATGTGGAGATGGATGGGGGAAACCTGATGGTCTGACCTGTAAGATGACCTACATGGAAACAAGGGACACTGGAGTGTACTGGTGTGAGTCCAGAGAGGGAGCAGCCAGCAGCAGCATCCAGCTCACTGTCTCTGGTAAGATAAGACTGTGGAGTTAGTGTTGATGAAGCTGTGTGGAAATGGATGAAATGCTGTAGTTTGTCTCTGTGTTGAGGTGGATCAGTGATCCTGCAGAGTCCTGTCCTCCCTGTGATGGAGGGAGATGACGTCACTCTGAGCTGTCAAACAAAGACTTCCTCCAACCTCCCAGCTGCTTTCATTAAAGATGGCTCCCTCATCAGGACTGAGCCTGCAGGTCACATGACCCTCCACCATGTGACCAGCTCTGATGAAGGTCTCTACAAGTGTAACATCAGTGGTCATGGAGAGTCTCCATCCAGCTGGATCTCTGTCTCAGGTCAGGAGGATTAAATTGTTTAACTGGTTTCAGGAGAAAATGTTTGGTAATTATTTAATATCTTTATTTCAGAGAAGCTATCAATCTCTTCTAGTACTGGAACCACTTCTAGTACTACAACCTCTTCTAATACTACAATCACTCCTCCACCTCCCTTCCAGTCTCTTTCCTGTGTGTTCCCGTCTCTTGTATGTGTGATTGTTGTGGTTTAACTGGTGATACTGGTTCCACTGTTGAGATGACACGTTCAGAGAAAATCTGAAGGTGGGACAAACCTCCTTACTTAAAGTTTATGCTAAAATAGTTTTAAAAGACTTACAGTAAATTTGTTTACGTTGTTTTATTTTAGGTAATCAACAAGTCGGAGGGGAAAATATTAATTACACTGACATCAACATTTCACATCATCGTTGACAGAAAAACAAATCAAATGAAGGTAAAATTGTTTTCTGTGTCCTTGGTTTTGTTTTGTGGGATTTTCCATCTTTAATGAATGACTTAGATGGATGACAGGAAACCAGTACTTTTACTGAGGTCCTGTTGGGTAGAAGCTAAAATATCATCTGTAGAACTAAAATTAAATACGTTTTACCACACCGCCACCTTTAGCTGAAATTAACTGTTTTACAAACAGACATTTTAAGGATAGTTTTACATTATAAGAGCTTTTTGAAAAGTAACATACCAGCTATCCATGTCACATAGAAATAACACATCATGGCTACGACTCTAAAAGTTTCATTTTATCACTGGAATGATTGTTACAAAAAGACATCGGTTCCACCTCAACCAGAGTATTTTCTGTGGATCAAACCTGTGATGGTTTAACTTTTACACACAATGGACCTTTATTACCAGAAGTCACAACATGCTAACACATGAGCAGAGGTTTTTAATTAGCGCCACTTGGTTTAAAAAGATCTCATGAAGATGGTTGGTCCTCTTTAATAATTTAATCTAAGTTACCATGACAACAATGGTATTAATAAATGAACTTATTAAACTATTTTTATCTGAACATGATATATTAATTCATGCACAGTCAGCCTTTAGACATGGCCAAAGCACAA
Organism: Girardinichthys multiradiatus; assembly: GCF_021462225.1. Classification (NCBI taxonomy): domain Eukaryota; kingdom Metazoa; phylum Chordata; class Actinopteri; order Cyprinodontiformes; family Goodeidae; genus Girardinichthys; species Girardinichthys multiradiatus. Next base: position 7,369,452 of record NC_061807.1, read on the forward strand.
TAACCATGACAACTGTCCTAAATAACATTCTTATTGCTCTGAACATGAAATCATGTGCTGCATTTTCTGTAGATGAATCTAAAGCATCGGATTCTGTAGATCATAGCCTTCTCTAAGAAGGTCTTCAACAGATGGACATTAGTACCTCTGTACTGAACTGGCTTTCCAACTAACTTAGAGAACCCAGTTAGAGTTTCTAGATAAAAACAACCCTGCAGCTTTGGAGATACATGGTTGGTTCTTTATCTAAATAGTGATGAGATAGATCTAGGTCCAACTATGGTTCATTATTATGCAGATGATGGTAGTTATACAGCGACATCATCCTTACAAGTAGCAATAGACTACATTCAGTCTGCATCTGACCTTTCTCAAAGTTCTTTGGCCAAACTAAAAGTGGTAATTAATACTATAGTATTATATTGGTAGGTTCATGTAAAGAATTAGGAAAAACTGCTTCCCAAACAGTTCCTGCTTATGAATGGAATGACCTGCAGAACGTACTTCATTACCTTCACCTAGTCATTTTAAACAACTTTTAAAGACAGGTTTGAAGAAGAGAGTCACGGATTTAATTAACTTGTTAATTAAACTCAGGACGTCCTTGCTGCAGTGTTAACTGTCTCAGTGCAGCCTCGTCTTGTGTTTTCCAGTCTATGTAGAAGTGAATGAAATGTTTGCTTCCTTGGCTAAAAGAAGAGAAATTGTGTCTCAATAGAAAATTCTGTTCAGGACAAATTTGTTCTAAAGTGCTGCAAACAACCACACTTGAAGAACAAGATTAATCCAATGCTTCTGTATCGGGACAGAGGGAAGTCAGGATGAGTAAACATCAGTGATCTATTCAGATTTAAACTTGTCCTAATGAGATGGACACCTTATGAAAAGTGCCACTTTTGACCTCGTCAGTTCATAAAATATTTTCCTTGGGGGCCCAAAAAGATGTTAGACGGGTCTTTGTGTTTTTGGTCAGTAGTGGCTCTGGCTGTGGAACTCTCCCCTGAAGGCCATTTTTATAATTACTTCTGAACCACAAAAACTGAACTTAACTGAGGCAAGTACTTTTTTTAAATGAGGATCTAGGTTATTTTGTGGCCTTCTGGATGACTCGTTGTTGCTCTAGCAGAGTAGATTTGGTAGTTCAGCCTCTACTGGGAAGGTTCTCCACTGTTCCATGTTTTCTCCATTTGTGGATAATGGATCTTCCTGTGGTCCTCTGGAGTCCCAGGCCCTCAGACATGGCTCTCTAACTCTTTCTAGACTGATAGATGTCAGAGAGACTGTTTCTCATCTGTTCTTGCACTTCTTTAGATCAGAGATCATTATTTGTGTTATGACAACAGTCCTATGACTGTCCCCTCTTTGAACTGCCACCTTAACATGGTGGAGGGGTTTGAGTGCTCGAATGATCCTAGAGGCTATGTTGTCTGGGGCTTAAATGTCCATGGTAGGGTCTCCCATGGCAAACAGGCTCTAGGTGACGGGTCAGACAAAGAGCGGTTCAAGAACCCCTCATGACGACTACAAAATCGAGGCACGTGACGTCGCCCGGTACGGCGGAGCTGGGGTCCCTCCCTGGAGCCAGGCCTGGGGTCGAGACTTGTCGGAGAGCACCTGGTGGCGTGGTTGCTCCTCGCGGGACCCGGCCGGGCCAAGCCCGAACGAGAGACGCAAGACCATCCCCCAGTGGGCCCACCACCTGCAGGGGGAACCGTGAGGGACCGGTGCAAAGAGGATTGGGCGGCGGACGAAGTTGGAGACCTCGGCGGCCCGATCCCCGGATGCTTAGGCTGGCTCTAGGGACGTGGAATGTCACCTCGCTGGGAGGGAAGGAGCCTGAGCTTGTGCGGGAGGTCGAGAGATATCGACTAGAAAAAGTTGGGCTCGCCTCCACGCTCAGCGTGGGCTCTGGAACCCATCTCCTCGAGAGGGGCTGCACTCTAACCTACTCTGGAGAGGCCCACGGGGAGAGGCGGCGGGCTGGGGTGGGTTTGCTTGTCGCCCCCCAGCTCAGCCATCTCGTGTTGGGGTTTACCCCAGTGGATGAAAGGGTCGCATCCCTGCGCCTTCGGGTTGGGGAGAGGTCTCTGACTATCATTTCGGCCTATGGGCCGAGTGGTAGTGCGGAGGACCCGGCCTTTTGGCGTCCCTGTCGGGGTGCTGGATAGTGCTCCTCCCGGGGACTCCATTATTCTGCTGGGGGACTTCAACGTCCACGTGGGAAACGACAGTGACACCTGGAGAGGCGTGATCGGGAGGAATGACCTCCCCGATCTGAATCCGAGCGGTGTTTTGTTATTGGACTTCTGTGCTAGTCACAGATTGTCCATAATGAACACCATGTTCAAACATAAGGGTGCCCATCAGTGCACTTGGCACCAGGACACCCTAGGCAGGAGGTTAATGATCGACTTTGTTGTCATATCATCAGACCTTCGGCCGCATGTTTTGGACACTTGGGTGAAGAGAGGGGCTGAGCGTTCCACTGATCACCACCTGGTGGTGAGTTGGATCTGCTGGGGGAGGAGAAAGCCGGACAGACTTGGCAGGCCCAAGCGCATAGTGAGGGTCTGCTGGGAGCGTCTGGCAGACCCCTTGGCCAGGGATGTATTCAACTCTCACCTCCGGGAGAGCTTTGACCAGATTCTGAGGGATGTTGGAGACATAGAGTCCGAGTGGACCATGTTCTCCGCATCTATTGTCGATGCTGCCGCCCGTAGCTGCAGCCGTCTGCGGTGCCTGTCGCGGCAGCAATCCCCAAAACCTGTGGTGGACACCGGCAGTAAGGGACACTGTCAAGCTGAAGAAGGAGTCCTATCGGCTGTGGTTGGCTTGTGGGACTCCTGAGGCGGCTGACGGATACCGTGAGGCCAAGCGTGCTGTGGCCCAGGCTGTGGCAGAGGCAAAAACTCGGGCCTGGGAGGAGTTCGGTGAGGCTATGGAGAAGGACTACCGGTTGACCCTGAAGCGATTCTGGCAAACCGTCCGGCGCCTCAGGAGGGGGAAGCAGTGCTTCACCAACACTGTTTACAGTGGGGATGGGGAGCTGCTGACCTCGACTGGGGACATTATCGGGCAGTGGAAGGAGTACTTCGAGGATCTCCTCAATCCTGCCATCACGCATTCCCTGGTGGAAACAGAGGATGGGGACTCAGGGTTGGACTCTTTCATCACCCAGGTTGAAGTCACCGAGGTGGATCTTAAATTGAGCTCTGAATTTAATGGGGAGCCAGTGCAGCTGGATGAGTAACGGTGTGGAGTGGGAATACTTAGAAGATTTTGCCAGAAGTCTAGCAGCAGCATTCTGAACAACCTGGATATGTTCCAGGGAGTTTTTGCTAAGACAGGTAAATGAAGCATTACAGTAATCCAAACGTGAGGAAATGAATGCATGGATAGTAATCTCAAGTTCAGAACGTGACACAATGGGACTTAACTTATCAAGGTTACGTAAATGATAAAAACAAGAGTGAACCAGAGTGATAAACAATACAAAAGTTTTTAAACCCTAACAGTCCCTCCTTTTTTATCACGAATAAAGTCATGATTAGATACATATAAAAGAAAACACTGTGTGAGCGAAAACCCACGGATGGAAAGCAGATTATATTGTGGGGAAAATACTCACACGCCCCTCCGCCCAAGGTGACCACCAACCATGGTAGAGTACAATAATAATAAAACAATGTATTAAATCAAAGAAAACAAAATGTAATAAAAGTAAAAGAATTAAAACAAGCCTTGTTCATGTCATCATTGTACTTTTTCTCATTTCACTTAAATAGCAACTTCTTTCGATCTTCTGCTATAAAGTCATTTTATGAAGTACAATTATGAGTACACTCAGGCATCAAAGATATCATCATAAGAGTAGTGGTCTTTATTTTGTAGCTTGGTAAAATAAACCTTTTCTGTGTCATCATAGTCATCTGTTTTTGTGTTCAGTGTGGTGTCAACTTGAATCAATGCTGTATATGCGACTGTGACTGATTGAGTTACTATCCTTTTTTACCATGTATTTGCAACATGGGATAATACATATTGACAAGGTGCACAGGATGATCAGGAATGCTGCTATGGCAAATAAGAAAATTTTAACCCAATTCATCCATCCCCCTTGGAGCATCCAGTCTAGCCAAGAGGAGCTGGGAGTCGGGTGGTCGTGTGTCATGACGTTTTGCAGGTTACGCAAGTTATTCAGTGCTCCTGTTATATTTGAGGAATGTATATTATCTGGCATATATGTGCAACAGGTGTTGTTCAGCAAAACGCAAACGTCCCCCGTTGATGCTGTTAGAATATCCAAAGCCATGTGGTTCTGAATTATCATGGCTCGCATAGCGCTCATTTCTGTGTTTTGGCCCTCTTCTACTATTATGGAGTTATTCAAAAACAGCCCTAATCAGTAGCCTAAAGTTTCCACACGCAGCATTAGTTTCCCCACACCTAGCCAAGGAAGGAGAGATAGTATCATTTTATCATCTTTTGGCCAAAGCTTAAATTCATCCGGGACATTAGTTCCCCAGACAGAGTCGTGTGGTTTAATTTCTATGTGTCTCTTTAGCCTTTTGGGGAAGGTGGGTATCATCGTTACCTTACTGAGTATTATAGTGTAGTCAGATGTGAAAACTGGAGCACACACCCCATACCAATTCGGTGGTAGTATGAAATAAGCGTTATTCCCGCATAACCAAGCTACCCCCTCAACCCAGTATGTTCTGTTTTGGTTGTTATTACCATTGGGGACCCATGTGCCTCCACACTGCGTGGTGTTACCCATATAGATAGAAGAATCATTTTCTTTTTTTCTACTCAAACAATCGTGGTGGAATGTGTTTCCGTTGGCATGTGCTTCGAATGGTGTGGCTCTTCCCTTATTACTGATGTGCAGAGGCTGCCATTTCTCGGGGTCACATGTGCAGTTATGTGGGTCACATGCATATGCAAGAGAATTGTTGTAATATGTGTATGTTTTGTTGTCCTTGCCAACCGTTTGGATGCCTTCTCCTTCTGTCAGGTTCTGACTGGGAACAATAAAATATGTAAGCTTCGCATACCCCCAGAGTCCTATTGAAAAGGCACAGGCTGCTTCTGTGAAATTCATTTTTCTCACATACACTGTAGGGCCCTGGGAATGAACTGGCATGATAGAACATACATAACAGTCTGTTTTATTTTGTGCTTTAGCTGTTTCATACACATAACGATACCAATAGTTCTGCAGAAACAGATGTCCTCCTCCTTTCTTTAGGGGTCTGAGATGAGAGCCTCCGGTGTCCATCTGTTCTCATGTGATGTCGTATCCTGTGGATCCTGCCTTAAACAGAGAAAGAGCCCTGCTACCAGAATTAGGCTCAGGCTTATCAGTCCTGTCCACATGTTACAAAAAGCCATGCTAAGTTGGGCACAGGTCAGTTGTTTTCTTCACCGGTTTGAGATGCTGAGCCCTATGGGTCACCAGCCCTTTTGTAGCCGGTCTTCCCCTGTTACCCCGTCGGTTGGTTTGGCTCCTGTAATGGTGATATTAGCTTACAGTGGCTCTTGTGGATCCAGGAAGGTCTCTGCGATTTTTAGAGCTGTTAGTGTTCCAGCTGGGGGGTGCCCCAGTCCTTCCTGTGGAGCGTCTTCATCAGGACCAGGTCTCCAGGCCTTAGGTTGTTCTGTGGAATAGGAGCAGAATTTACTGGCAGACTACTGGACAACTGTGCTTCTTTTGTTTGTAACATTTTATTCATCCATTCAGCTAATGATGTTTCCTGCTGTGCTTTTCCTATGTCATCCATTTCTGATGGCAATGGAAAAGGTCTGCCATGTACTATTTGAAATGGAGTGAGACCAGTTTGATTTGGAGTTATTCTCATCCATAGTTTAACCAGGGATAGGCATTCAGGCCATGGCCTCCCTGTTTCTTCCATTGTTTTCCTTAATCTATTTTTTATTGTTCCATTTGTTCGTTCAACCAGCCCAGCAGATTGTGGGTGGTAAGAACAATGGTTTTTTAACTGAAACCCTAATGCTTTAGTGTCACGGTTCTGTCACGGTTTACTTGGAATTGGACCCAGAATGCAGATGAGCAGGCAGCGTGATGGTAGGTGAAAAAGATTTAATAACGAAAACTCACTCACTACAGGAGGCAGGAACAAAACAAACGGGCAGGCAAGACAGGTATGGCATGATCATTACGGACTCCCCTCCGTAATATGGAAGTGGACTGAGGACAACTCTCAAATTATTGTGGAATTTTCTTAACAAGTGGAGACAAGTTGACTCACAAGAAGAGAAAATCCGGACTTTGTCTTTATAAGTTTTATTCAAAGGCATTCAGCGTTTGAATGACTCTGTCACCGAGCAAGTCAGTTAAGCAGAGCCCCGATCAACATTTACACACAGTATTTATACCAGAACATGACAGTGTTATCTCAACTTCAAAGAGTCTGTGTTTTATGGCCCAGACCCTCCTTGGGTTCAGAGGTGACAAAGTTATCTAGGAACAAACCTAACTGCTCTTTCAAAGGCATCACCCTAATTGATGGGTCTTAACCACTAAACTTCTGATAATGGCTTTTACAGCTTCCTCCTCTAACACAGATGTTCTGAGGAGTCAGGTAACCTAAAGGTCATACACTTTGGAACACTTAATAAAATAATTTCCATTACACGTACCCTCCAGCTCTTCAGCAAAGCTTTCCTGGTAGCATTCACAGTTATTTCTGTCATAAAACAGTGTGACATGTGGTGGGTCAGGGGGAGGAACATAGGGTGCCACAGTGGAGATCCAGGATTTCCACTGAAGGAAGGAAGAGAGAACACCTCTGCATGCTGGGGTTTCTGGGTGTAGCAAGACCCAGTAAATGTCAGCCTTAGGATCGGGCAAGGGCTGGATTAAATACTGTCCATGTGAAAAAAATATGTTGCTGCCACATGAGAGTTGGGTGCCATTAGGAAGATGCACCTGCACCACACAAAATGGTTGCGCCCATTTTGATCAACATGTCTCTGCCCAGTAAATTTACTGGTGTGTCTGCGGACACTAAGTAGCTGTGGTTCAAAATTTATGATGGGGCTTACAGTTTATTTTATATGGGTTCCAGCACGTCACGGGGTTAAGGGGAATGAAATGGCGGATAATATGGCTAAGAAGAGCGCCAGTAGGATAATGGTTGACATTAATGTTAGGTTTAGTGTAAAAGAAGTAAAAGGTTTAATAAAACAAAAAATGGAAGAGAGTTGGCAGAGGTTATAGGAAGAAAAAAGGAAAGGATGTTGGTTTAATAAAATACAAAGGAGAATTGGAGAAATGAGAAAAACAGAAAGAAACAGGAGAGAAGAGACAATTATATCATATCTTAGAATAGAACCTTATTTATAAAAGGAAAAGATCAAACAGGGAAATGTGAGTGTGGGGAAGATAAGAGAATAGAACATATTATTTTACATTGTAGGAAATATCAGGTCCAGAGGAAGAAGTTGGTTAGGAATCTTAGTAATATGAAAATGAAATTAGACAATCTATTGTTGATTTATTGCAATAGATTCAGAACACAGAGGATATCAGGCTATATTCAATTTTTTTTAAACAGTGTTAGTTGTATGATAGGATTTAGTGTATGAAGGGGTATGTATAAGTATGTATAGATGTCATGTGGTTCACACTCCTTACCAGTTGGTGGCGGTAATGCCTCCTTCAGTTGTTTGCCAACCGCCATTATAAGAAGAAGAAGAAGAAGAAGAAGCATCGTTTGTCGGCCAGAAGGCCAGGGCTGGGATAAAGGAAAACGATCAAAGTGTTTCCCTACTGGAAGGACAGTTATAGGCGCGAAACTTCGATCTGAAAACGTTGGTCTACTTAGAACCCCACAGTGGTAGAAATTATTTACTTTTGGAAGTGGCAGTAAAAGGCATAAACTGGTATGTGAATGGTTCAGAATGGATACACAGGAGGATAATATGGACTTTGATGAATGGACGCCAGTAAGTAGAGGGAGAGGACGCGGAAGAGGTAAAGCAGAAGAAGGAAAAATGTTAGACAGCCAAAGGAGTAAAAGAGAGCTGGAAGAAAACAGTTCTGAAGAAGAGAGAGTAGTTAGGAGGAAAATCGGAAGGGAAGAATGTAAAATAATATTAAAGATAAAAAATGAAGAAGAAAAAGAGAACCTGAGTCCTATTTCACTATCTAGAGAAATTAAAAAAAAGATAGGAGATGTTGAAATGGTGAAGGTCTTGAGAGATGGAAATATACTGGTGTTGTGTAAAACTGAAGAACAAAGAAGAAAGGCTTTACAAGTGGAAAACATTTGCAAGAAAACAGTGACAGAGAGGAAGATTATAGGAGAAGATAAAATCATTCGGGGGGTAATTTATGGCATTCCTATGGAGGAAGATATAGACAAGTTAAAAAAAAGCATTGTTGGTGCAAAGATAACAAATCTCAAAAGACTGACAAAAAATGTAAATGGTGAAAGAGTAGGAAGCCTGTCAATTTTAATAGATTTTGAAGAAAAGGTGTTGCCACAAAATGTTAAAATAGGATATCTGAGTTTTCCTGTGAGGCCTTTCATTCCTCCACCATTAAGATGTTTTAAATGTCAGAGATATGGTCATATAGCAGCTGTCTGTAAAGGAAAACAAAGATGTCCAAAGTGTGGAGAAGATCACAGAATTGAAGATTGTGGGGAAGAAGTGCAGGAAAAATGTTTCAATTGTGGAGGGCAACATAGAGTTACATTCGGGGGATGTGAGGTAAGGAAGAAAGCAAAAGAAATCCAACAAATTAAAATGACTAAAAACATAAGCTATGCCGAAGCAGTCAAAAATGTACAGAAAGAAAGATCAAGGGATGAAGGTCAAATTAGGATTCAAGATTATCAACAAAGAAAAGTAGAATCAGAGGAAAATGTTACAATGTCTGTGGAAAAACTGATATTATTCATAGCTTATGTCATTAACTGCACTGAACAGGCTAAACACAAAACAGAAAAGATTAAAATAATAGTCAGAGGAGCAGAAAAGTTCTTAGGGTTTAAAGAAGGATCTTGGGAAAACATTAATAAAAAGTTGGAAACAGATGGAAGGCAAGGAGGAACCCCAGCTGATAGAAACATATGATAATATTACAGTGGAATGCAAGAAGTTTAATCGCTAATGGACAGGAATTTAAAGGGTATATAGATGGAATTGAAGAAAAACCAGAAATTATATGTATACAGGAGACATGATTAAAGCCAAAACTAGATTTTGTGTTTAAAGGGTATAATAGTATCAGAAGAGATAGACAAGAAGGAAGTGGAGGAGGATGTGGAATATTTATAAAAGAAGGGATACAATATCAGATATTAGGAAAAGGCAAAGAGTTAGAATATATAGTAGTTGAAATTTACAATAAAAAGGAAAAGTGTAAAATAATAAATTTTTATAATCCATGTAAAATATTATCATTTGAGTTGATGGATGAATTAATGGGATACTTAGAAGGAAAAGTAATCTGGTGTGGAGATTTTAATGCTAACAGCACATTATGGGGAAAATGTAATGATAAAAATGGACAAGTTATTGAAGAAATAATGGAAATAAAAAATTTGGTATGTATAAATGATGGAAAAGGAACAAGAATTAATGTAAAAACAGGTACAGAGTCTGTGATTGATTTAACAATATTATCAAATTATTTAGCTAATAACTGTGAGTGGGACATTGACAAAGATACAACAGTAGGTAGTGATCATTACCCCATTAAAATCATAACAGGAATATTAATAAATAACAGGAATACAGGATTATATAAAAGATGGAACTTTAATAAGGCTGATTGGGAAAAATTTAAATATTTAAGTCAAAAGAAATTGGAAGAAATAGATGAGTCAATTGATATAAATAGTTTAAATATAAATATCTGTAAAAAAATATTACAGGCTGCAGAAGAATCAATAAAAAAAGGAGGAAGAAAGAACGATAAAAAAATTGTGCCATGGTGGACAAAAGATTGTAGTGAAGTAATAAAATTAAGAAATAAAGCATTTAAAATGTTAAAAAGTAACCCAATTTATCAGAATTTAATTGAGTACAAAAGAAAGCAAGCAAAGGTAAGAAAGATCATTAAACATACAAAAAGAGAATATTGGAGAAACTTTTGTAATACCGTAGGGAGAGAAACAAAAATTGATCAAATTTGGAAAACGATTAAAAGAATGAAGGGTATTAGAAAAGAATATGGATATCCTATATTAAAAATAGATAATATTACTATAACGGAAGATAAAGAAAAAGCAGAAATATTAGCTAAAACATTTAGTAAAATTCATAGTTCAAATAATATTAGTGAAGAGGGGAAGAAAGGTAGGGAAATCACAAAGATGAAATATAAAGAATTAATGCAAAATTATGTAGATACAAATAAATTAATAAATTAACCATTTACACAAGGAGAATTGAACTTTGTTACCAGGAAAACAAAACATACATCACCTGGAAAAGATCAAATTTACTATACGATGATAGAACATCTTAATGACAAAGCAAAAGAAAAAATATTAGAATTATACGATAAAGTCTGGGAGGAGGGAGAGCTGCCACAGAGCTGGAAGGAAGCAATAATTATTCCAATAGTTAAACCAGGAAAAGATAACACAAAACCAGAAAATTATAGACCAATCGCATTAACATCAAATATTTGTAAAATAATGGAAAAAATGATTAATAATAGATTAACATATTATTTAAATATTAATGGATATATATCTAGAAATCAAAATGGGTTTAGAAAAGGGAGAAGCACAAATGACTCTGCATTATGTTTAGAATATGAAATTAGGAGAGCACAAATAAACAAAGAAAATGTAGTAGCTGTATTTTATGATATAGAAAAAGCATATGACATGTTGAGGGTTGAAGGATTATTAATTAAATTAAATAAAATGGGTATTACTGGAAAAATGTTTAACTGGATTAAAGATGTTTTATCAAATAGAACAATACAAGTAAGAATTGGTCAAGAATTGTCAGATAAATATATAATAGATAATGGTACTCCTCAAGGAAGTATTATAAGTCCGTTATTGTTTTCTATAATGATAAATGATGTATTTAAAAATATTGGTAAGGAAGTCGGTTGCTCACTATTTGCAGATGATGGAGCTATATGGAAAAGGGGTCGTAATATCAAACTTATTGAAAAGAAAATACAGGATGAGATTATTAGAATAGAACAATGGGCAAATCAATGGGGATTTAAATTCTCAGTGGAAAAAACAAAACTAATGGTGTTTACACAGAAAAGGAAAAGAGAAAATATAAAACTAAAATTATACAATCAAGTTTTAGAACAAGTAAAAAATATAAAATTTTTAGGTATATGGTTTGATGAAAAAATTATATGGAAAGTACATATAGAAAGAATCATAGATAAATGCAAAAAAATATTAAACATTATGAGATGTATGGCTGGTATTGATTGGGGAGCAGATCGAACATTAAAAAGAATTTATACAGGATTAATTAGATCAAATATTGATTATGGAAGTATAATTTATGGATCAGCAGCAAACACTCATCTTATAAAATTAGACAATATACAACATCAAGCTTTAAGAATTTGTACAGGAGCAATCAGAACCAGTCCAATAGCAGCACTTCTGGTAGAGATGGGAGAGATGCCATTAGATCTAAGAAGGAAACAGTTAGCAATAAATTACTGGATAAACTTACAAAGCAATAATCCGGATCATCCCACACGTGATATTTTAAAACCATGCTGGGAAAAAGAAAAAAAACAAGTTAAGAGTTTTGGTTGGATTATCAATAACATAGCAGAAGAATTTCAAATATATGAAAAAGAAATAAGTTTAATGTTGCCTTTGCCAGTAGTGCCACCGTGGCTGTTACCAGAAGCAGTGGTGGATATGGTGTTGATGGAAAAGAAAAAGGATCCAAAATGTAGATTAGATTCAAGTATAATACAAGAATATATAAACAATTACTATCATTATGTCCAGATTTACACAGACGCATCAAAAACAGATGAAAAAATAGGAGTAGCATTTGTAATACCAGAATTTAAAATAAAAGTAGGAAAAAGAATTACAGATGGATTATCAGTATATTCAGGAGAATTATTAGCAATATTGTTAGCAGTGCAGTGGGTGGAGGATATAAAACCATTAAAAACAATCATTTGTTCAGGCTCAAGTTCAGCATTATTAAGTTTAAAACATAATCATTCAGAGGGTAGACCAGACATTTTGTTGGAAATAAAACTTACTTTATTTAGAATACAAAGAATGGGATTAATATTAGTGTTTTTATGGGTACCAGCACATGTAGGAGTTGGAGGGAATGAGAAGGCGGACAAGATAGCAAAGAAGGCAACACAAAACAACATTAGTTTTATAATAAATATTAGTAGGTCAGAGGCTAGAAATATAATTAAACAGAGAATCAGGAAAGAGTGGCAAAAAAGGTGGGATGAAGAAAAGAAAGGAAGATGGTTTTACAGAATCAACAAGATAGTAGGAGAAGTAAGAACTGGAAGAAGGAGCAGAAAAGAGGAAAGATTAATTACAAGATTAAGACTAGGACATACAGGACTTAATTCTACATTGTTCAAGATAAAGAAACATAATACAGGAAAATGTGATTATTGTGGAGAGGAGGAAACAATAGAACATGTAATATTGAAGTGTCAGAAATATGAACAAGAAAGAACAATTTTAAGGAGAGAATTTGTAGGTATTAAAGAAAATTTTATATTGAGAGATACTTTGCAAAGAAGTTTAGGTAGCAAACATATTCAAATTATAATTAGATTTTTCAAAAGCACTAAATTAATAAATAGAATTTGATTGTTGTAATAGTAAATAAGATTTAAAACCATGAAGAACCACACTCCATACCAGTCGGTGGCGGTAATGCACATCTTCAAGTTATTTGCCAACTGCCAAAAAACAACACAGAAGAAGAAGAAGCGGCATCGTTTGTTATTGGTCACGTGGTTTACCGCATTTACAAGCATTGAACCTTTTTACTCTGTAAACTCCTCGAAGCTTTGCTTCAAATGTTCCATCTCTAGAGTTTGGATCGAAGCCGAGTTATAACTACTCAGTAACTGTTAAAGGATCTTTTGAAGAGAAGCTAACAACAAAGATGTGGAGACAGCAGCTCAAACGGTGGCAGAGTGCAGCAGTGGGAGAGATTTCCCAAACAGCTAAAGAGGACAAAGAAGATCAGCAGCGTCTCAACATCCTGGAGGCTGATTTCAACCCTAAAGTTCTGCTGCACAGATTAGGTTTGTATGTTTTCATGTCAGTTACAGTTTAGGAACATTTTAGGTGACTAATGGATTAGCTTCTTAAAGTCCAAATGTTCACCATAGACTTAAAACGGTAAACGCTTCGTCACTCGGTGGGAACGACCCACGTCCGCCATTTTGAGTGGTTTGTTGTCCTTCGACACCGATACAAGTTTGTTTAGAAACTAATTAATAGGGCTGCATGATATACCGCGGTGAAGTTAGTTTAAAGTTGGACATTGGATATTCAAGCTCCGCGGAGTTAGCGGCATCTAGCTGACGGTTGATCCGATTCAGGCACTCAGATTTCGGCTAGCTGCTCTCTGTTGCTCCCTCTTCTGACCCGCGGTGGTTCACTTAGGGACCGTCAATAAGTTTCCGAACCAAACAATCGTGGAAAATAAAAATAAATAAATTCCTGCTCTGTCCCTTCTTGTAGATGGCTTCACAGTTGCATCTCCACTCTAGTCTGTTGTCCAGGTGAACACCGAGGTATTTATACTCCTCCACCTCCACTTCTTCTCTCATGATAGAAATAGTTTTTGACTTATTCCTGTTTCTCTTAAAATCTACAATCATCTCCTTTGTTTTAGTCACGTTCAAGATGAGATGATTGTTTCCACAACATGCCACAAAGCGATCCACCACCTTCCTGTACTCAGCTTCTTGTCCATCTCTGATCCACCCCACAACTGCAGAATCATCCGAGTATTTCTGCAGATGACAGGAGTCTGTCTTGTACTGAAAGTCTGAGGTGTACAGAGTAAAAAGGAATGGTGAGAGTACCGTCCCCTGTGGTGCTCCTGTGCTGCTGACTACCTGGTTAGACTCACAACACTTCAGTCTCACAAACTGTGGTCTGTTTGTCAGGTAGTCTTTGATCCAGGAGATTGTTGAGGCCTCCACCTGAGTCTTCTGGAGATTCTGACAAAGGAAATCAGGTTGAATTGTGTTAAATGGAGACGTCAAAGAACATGATCCTCACAGAGCTGCTCTGCACAGCCCTTCAGGACTCTAGGGCTGACATGATCTGGACCTGCAGCCTTATTCTGGTTCTGTCTTTCCAGTTTTTTTTTTTTTTTTACTGACTTCTTGAGACACACAGGTGGAAGAAGGGAGGCAAAGGAAGCATCATCATCTTCTGATTTGGTTGAAGGTAAACATGTAGAAGCAGAAGGGTCCATGGCTGAGGTGGAAGAAAAGATATTTGAGGTGTTACTGGACAGCTGTGGGTCAAAGGAGGGTGGAGGTTCTGTTTGGCTGTGAGCAGGAGAGGAGGATGCTGAGCTTGTTTCTGAACTGAACTTATTGAAGAATGTGTTCAGTTCATTGGTTCTGTTCAGACCTCCATCAGTCCGATCTTAGTTCTGCTTGAAGCCTGTGATCTTTTTCGTCCCTGACCACACATGTCTAATATTGTTCTTCTTCTTGTACACCTCCTTGCTGTGTCTTATCCTGACTTTAAGTTGCTTCTGTAAACTCCTCAATAATTCTCTGTCTTCTTCTCTGAAGGCTCTTTTTGTTCTTGTTAAGCAGGTCCTTCAGGTCACTGGTGATCCAGGGTTTATATCAAACCATATTCATGTTTTTAGGAAGGACAAGTCTTTTTGTGGACGATCCATAAAATTTGTTTGGGACATTATTACATCCTCAAACTAAAAGAAACATATTGAACAAACCTTTGCAGCTGTAAAGAACCCAATGGTTCTATTAGTGTTGACTGGTGGGAGCTAAACACATGCAGGCCACACATTTCAGGTTATGCTTAGTTTAACAGCACCAAAGAAAGTGTTTTTATCGTTGAACTTTGGTCATCACATAAAACTCCACTAAAATGCATTGTAATTTGTGGTTTCACAGCATTAAGGCAGATAAACATGTAATAAGTATGAATAGTTTTTTCAGTGCAAGTTGTGTTGTTTTATTAAAGAGAAAATATATTGAAATATGTGGTTTTACAGCATCACTTGTGGAACAACCTATGGGGTATGAATACTTCTACAGTGTTTAAAGAATGACAACTAGACTAAAAAGTGTGGTGAAACATTCTTAAAATATGTTTTCAAACCACTTGGAGGTTTCCACATTTTAAAGATGTCTCCACAATCAGCAGCCTCCATCATTAGTAAATGAGAGAAACCACCAGGACTCTTCCTAGAACTGGACGGTTATCTAAACTGAGCTATTGAAGGAGAAGAGCCTTAGTCAGTGTGGTGACCAAGATCCCGATGGTCACTCTGTCAAAGGTCCAGCATTCCTCTGTGGAGAGAGGAGAACCTTCCAGAAGGACAACCATCTCTGCAGCAACTCACCAATCAGGCCTGTATGGTAGAGCAGCCAGATGAAAGCTACTCCTTAATAAAAGGCACATTGACAGCCTGTCTGGAGTTTGCCAAAAGGCACCTGAAGGACTCTCAGACCATGAGAAACAAAATTCTCTGGTCTGATTACACAAAGATTCGTCACGTTTGGAGGAGACCAGGCACCGCTTATCACCAGGCCAATGCCATCCCTACAGTAAAGCATGGTGGTGGCAGCATCATTCTATGGGGATGTTTTTCAAAGCAGAAACTGGCAGACTAGTCAGGATAGAGGGAAAGATGAATGCAGCAATGTACAGAGACATCCTGGATGAAAACCTTCTCCAGAGCATTTCTGACCACAGACTGGAGCGACGGTTCATTTTTCAGCAGGACATCGACCCGAAGCCCACAGCCAAGATCTCAGAACCACCCTGTAAATGTCCTGAAAATAGCTCTGCACAGACCTCTCTCATCCAGCCTGATGCAGCTTGAGATGTTCTGTAAAGAAGAATGGACCAAACTGGTCTGCTAAGCTTGTAAGGTAAGATAAGGTTATTTATACAGCGCTTTTCAGCAACGAGACACTCAAAGGGCTGTACATACAATTACAATACAATCACAAAGCAAATAAACAGATACAGACACAGAAAAACAAATCAAATGATAAAATCTAACAAAAGAGGTAATTTAAGAAAGTAAAAAAATAAAGAGAATAGAATGATGGACAAGAAAATGAAAGGAAAATTGGACTGAAAACGCAACTAATCATGCCTAGATGGCCCAGTCAAAGGCCACTCTAAACAAATACGTTTTTAATCTTGATTTAAAGCAATTTAGGGTTTCGGCGCTTTTACAGTTTTCTGGGAGTTTATTCCAGATTACTTGAGCATAAGAACTAAAAGCTGCTTCTCCATGTCTGGTTTTGGTTCTGGTTCTGCAGAGTAGATTTGAGCCAGAAGACCTGAGAGGTCTGGGTGGTTGATCCACTGACAACAAGTCTGTAATGTATTTTGGTGCTAAGCCATTCAGTGATTTATAGACTAACAGAAGTATTTTAAAGTCTATTCTCTGAGTTTTGTTTATGCATTACAGAATATACATATTTACAATGTACAATATTATATATGTGTATATTGTACCTTGTAAATATGTATATTCTGTAATGTCTGTATTCTTTTTGACACTCCTTTTTTTTTACTTCTGACTGGTGGAGCACTTCTCCATGGAGAGATTTTCTTCCCAGAAACAACTTTCACTTTAATTGGAGCAATTGAATCAATGATGTCTGAGATTTTAGAATGAAAGTTTTCTACCAGCTCATCTCCTGTTTGTGCGTTTGCTGTTTAACATGTTGAGTCAAACCAACATTTCTAAGAGTGTCACATAGATCTATTGGACTTCTGTCTTCAGGATTGTCCATGTGAATGTTGAAGTCTCCCACAATAATTAAACAGTTATAATAAACACAAATCACAGATAAAAGCTCATTAAAATCACTGATAAAGTTTGTTTTGGACTTAGGAGGCCTGTAAATATTCAAGAACATTGTTTGGACCGGGCTCTTTACCTGGAGAGCCAAATATTCAAAAGAGTCAAATTTGCCCGGAAATACTTTTTTACACTCTAATAAATCTTTAAACAAAGTGGCCACCCCTCCACCTTTTCTTTGCTGTCTGCTCTCACAAAGAAAATTGTAGTTCGGAGGCGTCGCCTCTATCAGAGTGGGAGCTTCATTAAATTCATGTAACCATGTTTCTGTTAAAAACAGAACATCAAGATCGTGGTCAGTAATAAAGTCATTGATTAAAAATGATTTTCCTGACAGAGATCTAATGTTCAATAAAGCCAGTTTATATGACTTAGTTGCTGATATTAACTCTGTGTCTGGTTGTACCTGACAGTTTATGGCTTTTGTTGATTGTTTATTACTGTCTCTTATCCTTTTAGCTTTGCTCTTTCTGTCACGTATAAGCACAGAGATTTTACAACTATCTCCTATTAGGGGCCCAAGTTTTTCCTGGACATGATCATTTCTGATAGAGTTACCACTGGGGCCCAGACTGTATCACAGAGAAGTGATTTGAAGGTCCTGATTAGGAGGAGATAGATTAGGAGATGGTGGAGGTCTGCAGCATTTGGAAGATGTTGGTTTAGTAGCAGGGCCTCGGCCACGGGGGTGTTGAATAGAGAAGATGTCAGAACCATTTGGGTCCCGATTTTAAGAGCTCTATTTTATGTTATCAGAATCCAGTAAAGCAAAAAGCGGCTCAGTGGGGGGATGGGAGAGTTCTGTGTGGTCTGGGTCTGGGTTTGGGGGGATGGGGGTATAATGGGGGGGTCCACTTCTCCTGTGGATTTCAACAGGGAGACCTTTTGCGATGACCTCTCTTTCTCAGCCAACTGGCTGATTGTTTCTGCTGGAGCTGTTGGTGGCAGCGTTATCATTGTTGTTGATACTCCATGTTCTCTGCTGAAGGTCGAAGCTGCTGGCGGATTATTTACTGGATAGAAGAGATTAGATGTGAGACGTCTGGCTCCTGACTTGTTCAAACAGAAATGTGGCGTCATATTCAAAAAGCTTGAGGCTGTAACTGCTGCCAAAGGTGGATCAACAAAGTGTTTAGCAAAAGTCGTGAATACTTATGGAAATGTGATTTCTTTTCTATATTTAATAAATTTGCAACAATCTCAAACCAACTTCTTCCAGATTGTCATAATGATGAAAGAGATTAAATTGATATCATTTAGAATAAGGCTGTAACATAATGAAATGTGGAAAAAGTGCAGCGCTGTGAATACTTTGTGGATGCACTGCATGTCATTTATTTTAGTGACAAGTACACCTTCTAAAAGAGAGGTATTATTAAAACTCTTCACTAATGGATTACTGGTTTATATGGCAGATGTGTTGATTTCCAGTCATGTTTAACTCATTGCTGATGTGTGAGAGTTCTACTTCTTACTTTGGTACAATATCACAATAAACAAACATATATATTACCTTTGGTTAACTGTGAGGAGGAAACTGTTCTGTCACCAAACAGAATCACACCAGCTGGGGAGGCATTCAGGAGGTAACTGGTGTCCACCACTCCCAGTGCATGGACAGCCACATTAAACAGGCTTGCAATATTCTGCATAAGCAACATCATTTATAAAGATTTAAAGTGGCTAAAACTGTCAAATCTGAACATTTGTTGATATCAGTATTAAAAAGATGAAGTAAATGTTGACAAATAAGTGAAACATGAACTTAAAAAATACAATCACACACATTCCTCTCCTGTCAACAGCTAATTTGGACGAAAGGAGCACAGCTCTGAATGATGGACGGACGTTTTATTTATTTATTTCAGACAATGATTTCAGACAATGTCAAACAACAGTAAATAAATAAATCAATTTCAGAAATGCTTATAACAAACAAACAAATATCCAAATACCATACAATGAAGTGTTTGGTAAACATTAAATTAAATTAAATTTCCAGTTCGAAATAAATTAAATTAAATTAAATTGTCAGTAGGTTACATGACCTGGAAGCTATTGAAGAAAAATGCTAATTTGTGGCCCAAAAAATTCCTATCAAATATATAATGCTTAAAATCACAAAACCAGTATGAGCAACAATGTAGGTAAACTCAAGAAACTCTTTTTAAAGTCTTAAGTGTGTGGTGAACTAAGTTATAGTTTTATTTATTGTGTTTCTCTGTCTCTCATCCTGAGTTAATATGTTTTATTAGGGCAGGTTCTTGGTAAAAAGAAAAACCCAACATGTTCACTTTGCAAGGTTTTATACATGTGTGCTGACATGTGGTTATATTTCCTGATGTACCAAAAAGTCTCTCTGAAGGTGAACTACTTGCAGGTATGCAGAGATACTTTCTTGCTAGCTTTCTCAGCTGTGGGAAAGTAATTTGGTGGAGTTTCCGCCATACCAAGGGGTCTCCCTCACTGTCTATGGGAGGGGACAGCAAGTAACTGTTAAACTCAGCTTCTACAGCTTGTGAAAGTTGCACAAACACTTTAATTATCATGATATACATATATCACATCATTTGTTTTAATTCATATATAAATATAAAATATAGTAAAGATATTCATTTAAATCGACGAGAGCTATTCAAAATGATTTGATTATGTAGAACACCTTTACAGTGCTAAACAGATGTGTTTTTTGCTACAGCCATTAACTTACTGATTGGAAGGTGCAATCTGTATCCAAAAGACTAAATCTGGACCCAGTCGTTTAGTTCTGTAGCTTTCACAATGTTGGCACCATTGTCCAAGGTGATAAATACTTGTTGGTCTTCTTGAAGATCCCAGCTGGACAACACCTCACGTAATCCAAGGGATATATTTTCACTGGTGTGCAACTCTGGAAAATACACAGGCTCTAGACACTGTTTTTAGTTCAAAGCCTTCGGTGAGGAAGTGCACAGTAAAACTCATGTATGGTTCTGTGGTGCGACTTGACCAAAGGTCTGTAGTACTTGCGTAGTATTCAGCTTGGCTCAGTTCAAATTTTACTGTCTTAAGTCATATTTCGTACATTTGCGGGATGGCGAAATTGTAAGTAATTCCGTGACGGGATGTGGCATCTTCGGTCCAATGTGTTTATCAGACTTCGGTCCAATGTGTTTATCAGACTGACTAAACCTTCCCAGCTCACTGTATTCATGGGCATCATGTCCTTAGCCAAATAACGTGCAATGGCCTCAGTTATGTGTGTGTATCGCTTCGATGTTTTCTCATAAGTAGTGATACGTGGACGTCAGCTGGACTGTTGTACTCTGACTTTTCGTAAAGTTTGCAACTTTTACTTTGCTAGCGCTTGCTTTTTGAAACTCCTCATACAAGTCTTTGTGGTTGTATTGGAGGTGACAATGAAGATTCATCATGTTTCCTCTCGTAGTTGTTACATGCATTCAGCATGCCTTGCAGAGTACCTCAGTTTGTAAAGAAACATGCAGTTTTTTTTAACTATGAGTTCTTCGTTACTTACAGTTTCCTCACTTGTCTTGCTCTCAGCCAATGAAACTCTCACTAAAACTGCTTAGTTCTTTGCTATCCACTCGCGTCTACATAGGGGGCTGGCATCTAATGTAAAGAGATCCATCCAAATAGCCAAACACAGCATTTGAATGGTCAAATACTCCAAGCTTTCGTGTGATTGACAAAGCGTGTTTCTTTAAGAAGAATTTATGTAAATAATAAATGTAAATATTTGAGCCAACCATTTAAAAAGCTGTACATAAGCTGCTAAGCTTTCTATGTCTAAGCATGTTTTTGCTATCTTTAGAGAAGCCGCCCCACGAATTTCACAATTCTGACCCTGACTGGGTTAAATTGCCCTTAGGTGTGGTTGTGTGCATGGTGGTTTATCTCCATCATGTTTAACTTAGTCAATGGGAGATGACACTTTTGTACTTTTCTTTGCCATATAATCTTTCCATTGATGCCATTTTAAACCAGGGTCTTTCTTATTGTTCAGTCTAGAACACTGACTTTAAATAAGGAATGTCATGCCTTCAGTGGTTTAGATGTTGTCCTGGGTTTTGTTGTGACCTATTAGATTAGTTTTCTTGGAGTACTTATCATTTTTTTTCTAGCACTGATAAATTCCTTACCTCAGGTGAATGCTCCTTGACTCTTGGACAACTTGTTTGATTATTCTTTTGTCAGAATTCAGTTTTATTTATATAGCGCCAATTCACAACACATGTCATCTTAAGGCACTTTACAAAGTCAATTCAATCAAGTCATACATATTTCAAGTCAGGTACATACATTTCAATTAATCTTGACTTTCAAACAGTGCAGTCAATTCAGTTATTTATTTAAATTGGTTAATTTAAGGAAGGAAAAGTAAATGTTAATGGATGTAGCTCCTTTTTTTTTTAAATTTTCATCAGAACTCTTGCTGCCGTGTTTTGGATCAGCTGAAGGTTTACAATACTCCAGCCTTGAAGTAACAAATGCATGGACTAGTTTTTCAGCGTCACCCGTGAGTAGGGTATTTCTAATTTTGGCAATGAAAGGAGGAAGTCCCAGAAACCTGTTTAATATGGGATTGAAATGACATGTCCTGGTCGAAAATAACACCAAGGTTTTTTACTTTATTATCAGAGGCCAATTTAATGCCATCCAGGTTAAGTGATTGACTAAGCAGTTTCTTTTTCAAAGACTCCGGTCCAAAGACGACAACTTCTGTCTTGTCTGAACTTAGAAGCAAATGATTTAAAGTCATCCAAGTTTTTATATCTTCAAGACATGCGTGTAGTCTATCTAACTGGTTGGGCTCATCAGGATTTATGGATAAGTAAAGCTGAGTATCATCAGCGTAACAGGGAAATGTTATCTTATGCTGCCTGATAATTTGACCTATTGGAAGCATATATACAGTAAAGAGAATTGGCCCAAGTACTGAACCCTGTGGTACTCCACAATTAACCCTGGAGTTTAAAGATGATTTATCATTTACATGAACAAACTGGAATCTGTCAGACAGATAAGCTTTAAACCAGCCTAGCGCTGTTCCCCTGATCCCTACAGCATATTCCAGCCTTTCTAAGATAATATTATGATCGACTGTATCAAATGCAGCACTGAGATCTAACAGAACCAGAACAGACACAAGTCCATTATCTGAGGCCATAAGAATATTATTAGTGACTTTCAGCAGAGCTGTTTCAGTGCTATGATGAGCTCTGAAACCTGACTGAAACTCTTCAAACAGGTCATTGCTGTATAAATGCTCACACATTTGATTAGCAACAATTTTCTCAAGAATTTTAGATAAGAACGGTAGATTGGATATAGGTCTGTAATTTATTAAGTCATCTTTCTTAAGTGAAGGTTTAATTACAGCTACCTTAAACCAGAAGACCAGACGTCTTTCTAGGGGCACCTGACTTTGACTGGTCTACGGTGAAACTTAGAAATGCAGCTGTAATCATTGCCATTAGTATGTTTTGCAATAGTAAGACCTTTTTGCTCTGTTCTCTCAAACCCCCAGTCAGTCGTGGCAAATGGCCGCTCACACTGAGCCTGGTTCGGCTGGAGGTTTCTTCCTGTTAAAAGGGAGTTTTTCCTCTCCACTGTTGCTACATGCATGCTCAGTATGAGGGATTGCTGCAAAGTCAACGCCAGTGATTGTCCACTGTCTCTACATGCTCATCCAGGAGGAGTGAATGCTGCAAGTCACTGACTGGATGCAATCTGCTGGGTTTCCTTAGATAGAAAAACTTTTTATCCAATTTGAATAAAAAGCTAACTCCGACTGCACTGTTCAATTGTTTAGGATTAATCGAAATGTATGTACCTGACTGTTGTGAAGTGCCTTGTGATGACATGTGTTGTGAATTGGCGCTATAGAAATAAAACTGAATTGAATTGAATTTGTGAAGGTCTCTTTGCTTTTGCCAGTTTTATTCCTCTGTGCAATACTTCAGTAATAAGAAACCTTCTTATAGGGTATCAATAAATTTTAAACCAGCTGATATTGATTTAAACATATAAAATATGCTTTCTAAATGCTGACAGATTTAATATGGTTGTTTGGCTTTTTATACACCTTCAGACATCCATTTCTTCATGGGTTAAATCCTTATTCTCTGTGTCATTCCAAGTTTTTACCCTTAACTTTCTTTGTGGAATAATTGGCTTTAATTTCTTATTATATGAGGAGTATTTGATAGTTGCCAACATCTGGTGTGAATTATATGTCATTGTTTTTAAAATTTATATTTAAACTAAGAAAAAGTTGACATGTTCATTGCTTATTATACCTGCTTTACAACCTGATTATTCCTCATAGAAACTAGTTAAAAAGATTAATTATGCGGCACACTGTAAACAATCGTAGACAAGCGAGATGGAGACAAAAAAGACTAAAATGGTTTCAGTATATGGTTGTTGAGAATAAGTGAACAGATCATGACATAAATCAACAGACATAAGAAGCAACAATGCAAAATAAAAGGATAAGAATAAATGATAATTAAATCAAAGAATTTAATGTAACCAAAGTACCTAAATATATCTTTATTAAAAAGTCACTTAGTCCAGCCTGAAGTTAAAAAACTTTCTAATATGCATGATGTGTTTCAGTGTTTCCTGCAGATGTTAAGCAGATGCTGATGGTTAAAGAAGCAGCTCCTGTAAAGCACAGACCTTGTGCTGGCCTACATGACCCAAAGCCCCACCACATAAAGAAGGAACAGGAGGAGGTCTACACCAGTCTGGGGAGAGAGCAGCTCAATGGGAAGGAGGAGATTGATGCCATCAGGTTTCCAGTCACTGCTACTCTCATAAAGAGTGAGGATGATGAACAGTCCCCTCTGCTCTCACAGCTTTATCAAGACCAAATTAAAGGCAGAGCGCTTCCAGAAGACATCGATGGAGGAGAAGAATCCATCAGGATACAAGATCATGGAGATGGTTCCATTTCCTCAGAAACTGAAGACACTGAGAAGGATGAAAAGGCCGATGATGGAAACATTAACAAATCTTTTAGCTTCCCTGAGTTTGCTGAACAATTTGTTCACCGTGGCTTTCTTCAGAAAGACATGATAAATTCAGAAATAGGATCTTTAAGCTCGCTGGATAGGAAGAACTGTTTCACAGAGAAGAAAAATGTGGAATTGCCAAAGAAAGTCCAGACAGGAGTGAAGTTTAGCTGTGAAGACTGTGGTAAAACCTTTATTGGAAAAGGCACTTTAAAGAGACACATGATAATCCACACTGGAGAGAAACCTTTCTGTTGTGATGTATGTGGAAAAAGATTTACCCAAAAAGTAGATTTACACAGACACATTAGAATCCACACTGGTCAGAAACCTTTCTGTTGTGATCTATGTGGAAAAAGATTTACCCAAAAAGTAGATTTAAACAGACATATTAGAATCCACACTGGTCAGAAACCTTTCTGTTGTGATCTGTGTGGACAAAGATTTAGCAGAAAAGGGGGTTTAAACACACACATGAGAATCCACACTGGACAGAAACCTTTCTGTTGTGATCTATGTGGACAAAGATTTAACCAAAAAGGAAGTTTAAACAAACACATGAGAATCCACACTGGACAGAAACCTTTCTGTTGTGATCTATGTGGACACAGATTTACTGAAAAAGGACATTTAAACAAGCACACGAGAATCCACACTGGACAGAAACCTTTCTGTTGTGATCTATGTGGACAAAGATTTAGCCATAAATCAAGTTTAAACACACACACGATAATCCACAGTGGACAGAAACCTTTCTGTTGTGATCTATGTGGACAAAGATTTAGCCAAAAAGGAAGTTTAAACAAACACATGAGAATCCACACTGGACAGAAACCTTTCTGTTGTGATCTATGTGGAAAAAGATTTAACCAAAAAGGACATTTAAACACACACATGAGAATCCACACTGGTCAGAAGCCTTTCTGTTGTGATCTATGTGGACAAAGATTTAACCAAATAGGACATTTAAACACACACATGAGAATCCACGCTAGAGAGGAAAATGGCTAAGGTTTGAAGGCTCAAACAGATTACGGTCGCTATAAAATTTGTGATGTGAAGTGCAAGGCCAGTGGACAATTTGCACAATTTTCGTCAGCCTCAGATATTTGGCTACAACTCCTGCATTCACCACCGTTAACACGCCTGCTAATGAATGCAATTTGTGTGTTAAATTTGTGCCTTATTAAGAAAACTAAAACTGCGTAGTTAATGGTTTTCATGTTGAAGAAATGTTTGAAACATCTGAGATGTTACAATACAAACGGCTGGATGTTTTGATATATTCAATAAAGTTTATATATATCACACTACCAGTCAAGTTTTAGATACACTTTCTTTACATTGAAGATTCTCACTAAAGGCAACAAGACTTTGAAGGAACACATAAAAACGCCAGTGAAAAAACGCCGTTCTTTTGGTGCTAGTTCTGCTACTTCTTCTTTTGTTCTGCTGACGGTTCGCAACAAATTCAGAGGGGCATACTGCCACCTACTGTACATCATTGTATAACTCCACCCACTATATTGTGAGCCTGAGATCACGTGACACCAAGTCGCTGATGTAAATTCGTATTCTCAAAGAAAAGAAATCGTATTCACAAACTGTTATAGCATATAGTATTCATAAAGAATAAACCACAACTGTAAACTTGAACTTTGTGTTTGTAATTTCTTGAAGCTGTAACATTTTATTTTGTATTCTAATAGAGAAAATGTACAATACCTCTTTTGGATTTTACTTACGCACAACTATTGACTAATATGCACACATTTCCCTCTTTACATAAACATTGTTTTTGACAGCGATATTACCCCATACCTGACTGCCTATAGGAGCCCCCCCACCCTTCCTGAACAGAATCCTCGCCTGGCCAACCGTCTGAATGGCTTCTACTGCAGACATGAGAGGAAGCCGTTCATGCCCTCAATCATCTCCTCCACATCCCATTCAGGACCAAGTTCTTCCCACAAAGCTACCAACCCCTACCTTCAGACCCTCTGCCTGCACTAAAGATCTCTGAGGAAGATGTAAATAGGCTCTTTCAGCACATGAAAACAAAGAAGGCTGAAGGACCTGATAATGTCTACCCACTATGCCTGAAAGCCTGTGCAAATCAACTTGCTCTGATCTTCACCCGGATCTTCAACAAGTCACTGGAGAAGTGTGAGGTCCCCTCCTGCCTCAAACGATCCACCATCATCCCGGTGCCCAAGAAACCCACCATCCTAGGATTAAATGACTACAGGCCTGTAGCCCCGACGTCTGCGATTAACAGTGGATCAACAGCTTCCTGATGGACCAACAGCAGCAGGTGAGACTGGGGAGCATCTTCTCCCGATCCAGATCAATAAGTACTGGTGCCCCCCAGGGGTGTGTTCTATCCCCACTCCTCTTCTCTCTGTACACAAATGACTGCACCTCATCGGACTCGTCCGTGAAACTCCTGAAGTTTGCAGATGACACCATTGTCATTGGACTGATCCAGGACAGTGATGAGTCTGCATACAGACAGCAGGTGGATCGGCTGGTACACTGGTGCGGTCAGAACTACCTTGAACTCAACCCACTCAAGACTGTGGAAATGGTGGTGGACTTTCGGAGAACACTACCCCCACACACCACCCTCAACAAGACTGTATCGGCCGTGGACCACTTCAGGTTCTTAGGAACCACCATCTCTGAGGACCTGAGATGGTCTTCACACATAGACACTGTTCGAAAGAAGGCCCAGCAGAGTCTGTACTTCCTGAGGCATCTCAAGAAGTTCAACCTTCCACAGGAGCATCTGGTCATCTTCTACACTGCCATCATTCAGTCTGTCCTGTCTTCATCCATCTCAGTGTGGTTTGGTTCATCCAAAAAAAAGGACAGGTCCAGACTGCAACGAATAATCAGAAATGCAGAAAGAATAATCAGGGCTGACCTTCCCTCCATCCAGGACTTATACAGGTCTAGGGTCAGTAAAAGAGCTGCTAAAATCTCTGCAGACCCCACACACCCTGCACATAAACTGTTTAGAGTTTTACCTTCAGGTGGCGCTACAGAGCACTGTTCACTAAAACCAGCCGCAGAGTTACGTAGGAGGGTGGACAGGTCTGCAGGAGAAGTATGCTTGTCGTAATGTAGCACAGATCCAGTAAAAGGTGAAGATTGCTCAGTCCAGGAGTGTACGTAGAATTCCAGACAGGTAATCCAAAAGGCTCCAAGCGCTCGAGGAATAGTTAGAGGATCGATGCACATCAAGGTTACTGATACCACATAGGCTCAACACTCAGGCGACGAGTAGCAGGCAGCCACGGCTTAAGTAGCGTACACGGCGATCAGAAGATGGGAAACACCTGTCCACATTCCTCCTGTAGCTCGACACCCTCTGCTGGACGAATAAGGTTAGCAGCAAGCAGAAAACAGACAGGCTCCCAGAACCCGACATTAAATAGTTGAACACTCCTTTAACCCTTCATGCAATTTATTCCACAATTTCCCACATTCACAGAAGTAGACATTTGTTTGTTGATTATTCACAGTTTTACTTTAGAAATCCTTCTCACCTGTGATTTTTGATTTTGTGACCTTATTTCAAATTTACCAGGACATACTCCTTCAAGCTTTAACCCAACAAATATAATTTTTATTGTTTAATCTTTATCATGTTCCCTCTGTTGAAGTAACCCAGCCCACTCAGCATTTATGAAACAGGTTCCACATAATTGTATTTAGTTAGTTGAAATCAAAAAGATGAGTTAATCTTACCTTATGACGTTATGGTTTCTGGAATAAATTAATTTAGTTTCACCAGCACATTTTTGATGTGTTAGCTGGAAATGAAATGTTAAGTCAAAAGATATCCATTCAAACCTATTCATATGTTCTTCCTCAGGTGCTTTCTGATTTCTCTGAGGTTTCCTTCAGAGGACGTCTCTCCCTTCCTGCTATATGATCTGCTGACCTTAGTTTTGTTCTCATCCAGAGTTTGTTTAGAGCCTCCTGTGTTTTATGAGAGAAAAACTTCACAGCAGATTAAAATCTTTGAATATGTCAGTTGTTCTCTCTGTAAATCCAGACTGGGTTCACAGCCCGACTGGAGAGAGGAGGTGAAAGGTCAGGGTATGGTTCTTCCTGTCAGCAGCTCATGGAGAGTTAAACCCATGAGCTCAGTGGGTGATGATCTGATGTAAAACATCACCAAGGGCAGCGCATCCACCCACTTCATTTTTGTATCAGCACAAACTTTAGCCAATCGTTTCTTTGATTGTGTGATTATCTCTCTCAGCCGACCTGGTGAAAGTGTCAAGCACATCTCTACATCCCTTCACTCTGTTGTCAGAACCCATAAAATTAAAAATAGTTTCCTTTAGGGCTTGTTGGGAAACAGGAAATGCTCCGAAACCTGTTTTCATGAAAATCTTATACAGGTCCTTCTCAAAATATTAGCATATTGTGATAAAGTTCATTATTTTCCATAATGTCATGATGAAAATTTAACATTCATATATTTTAGATTCATTGCACACTAACTGAAATATTTCAGGTCTTTTATTGTCTTAATACGGATGATTTTGGCATACAGCTCATGAAAACCCAAAATTCCTATCTCACAAAATTAGCATATCATTAAAAGGGTCTCTAAACGAGCTATGAACCTAATCATCTGAATCAACGAGTTAACTCTAAACACCTGCAAAAGATTCCTGAGGCGTTTAAAACTCCCAGCCTGGTTCATCACTCAAAACCCCAATCATGGGTAAGACTGCCGACCTGACTGCTGTCCAGAAGGCCACTATTGACACCCTCAAGCAAGAGGGTAAGACACAGAAAGAAATTTCTGAACGAATAGGCTGTTCCCAGAGTGCTGTATTAAGGTACCTCAGTGGGAAGTCTGTGGGAAGGAAAAAGTGTGGCAGAAAACGCTGCACAACGAGAAGAGGTGACCGGACCCTGAGGAAGATTGTGGAGAAGGGCCGATTCCAGATCTTGGGTGACCTGCAGAAGCAGTGGACTGAGTCTGGAGTAGAAACATCCAGAGCCACCGTGCACAGGCGTGTGCAGGAAATGGGCTACAAGTGCCGCATTCCCCAGGTCAAGCCACGTTTGAACCAGAAACAGCAGCAGAAGCGCCTGACCTGGGCTACAGAGAAGCAGCACTGGACTGTTGCTCAGTGGTCCAAAGTACTTTATTCGGATGAAAGCAAATTCTGCATGTCATTCGGAAATCAAGGTGCCAGAGTCTGGAGGAAGACTGGGGAGAAGGAAATGCCAAAATGCCAGAAGTCCAGTGTCAAGAACCCACAGTCAGTGATGGTCTGGGCTGCCGTGTCAGTTGCTGGTGTTGGTCCACTGTGTTTTATCAAGGGCAGGGTCAATGCAGCTAGCTATCAGGAGATTTTGGAGCACTTCATGCTTCCATCTGCTAAAAAGCTTTATGGAGATGAAGATTTCATTTTTCAGCACGACCTGGCACCTGCTCACAGTGCCAAAACCACTGGTAAATGGTTTACTGACCATGGTATCACTGTGCTCAATTGGCCTGCCAACTCTCCTGACCTGAACCCCATAGAGAATCTGTGGGATATTGTGAAGAGAACGTTGAGAGACTCAAGACCCAACACTCTGGATGAGCTAAAGGCCGCTATCGAAGCATCCTGGGCCTCCATAAGACCTCAGCAGTGCCACAGGCTGATTGCCTCCATGCCACGCCGCATTGAAGCAGTCATTTCTGCAAAAGGATTCCCGACCAAGTATTGAGTGCATGACTGTACATGATTATTTGAAGGTTGACGTTGTTTGTATTAAAAACACTTTTCTTTTATTGGTCGGATGAAATATGCTAATTTTGTGAGATAGGAATTTTGGGTTTTCATGAGCTGTATGCCAAAATCATCCGTATTAAGACAATAAAAGACCTGAAATATTTCACTTAGTGTGCAATGAATATAAAATATATGAATGTTAAATTTTCATCATGACATTATGGAAAATAATGAACTTTATCACAATATGCTAATATTTTGAGAAGGACCTGTATGTAGATAATATAACAGAGTCATCTTCTCACCTTTAATCAAGAATCATATTTATATTGTAACCCAGTCAGTTGCTACTTTATTGTCTGTTAACTAGTAGCCAAGATATGTTGAAACCGTTATTTTCCATAATAAGTTTTGAAATCATCCCCAGAACAAAGTATTTATATCATTTACCATGAAGGTGTCCAGTGTTTTGAACAACCTACTTTTCAAGGACATTGATAATTTGATTATATCTACCTAAATTAGACCTTTAGGGTCCTTCCCCGTAACCTCTACCCCCAATACTAGATAAAAGTAATTTGCATATTCTGTTGGATATGTTTGAACATATCCAACTCATAGCATTATTTAGTTATTCATTCCTGTTAAACATTTGATCACAATAAACAGTCATTTTTTCCCCAATATATCATTTCCATATTTTCCATCATATGATGATTATTATTATTTCTTTTTGTTTTCTCTGAAGTCTAAAGGTTAGTCAGACAAACATTTGAGACAAACATTGAAACAGAAATTTAGACAAACACTTAAGACACACAACACGTCGGCTTCAGCCTCCCCTCTTAAGGAAGTTTGCTGCCAAATCTTTTACCATCAAATTATTCAACCAGAACCCTATGGCAGAATGACAGGTTCTATTTGGTTCTGTTCCCATCCCAAAGAGAATTTAGATCCAATTTCACCTCAAGAAAATTCATAAGAAATTTAAGTTTTCACCCTCTGAAACTAAAACCCAGAAAATTGTTCCAACACCGACATTAGAGAAAAACTAATGAAAAACAAAACTTGTTGCACTCCAAAACGTTCATTAGTTGTCTGAACACAACTATGAATCAAAACCCAGCACAAATAATGATTTCACAGAAACTAAAACATTTGATCCATTAACCTTTCACTCATGTGGCCCACATCATTCATCATTCATACCTTGGACCTTCATTCATTCCCGTCACACTCTACTCAACCACACGTTTTCAACCCTCAAACACAATCTTTAGATTCCTATTGTTCCTGAACCCCAGATATCTCATGTTCTAAGTAATAATGTGTCAATGGACCCATTTGTCAGGCTGGTCCCAGCCACCTTTTCAGGTCTTCTTCACCTGGGAGAAAAATATATGTTTAGGGTTATCACTCACATCATCAGGCAATATAGTGGGACGACTCTTCATCAACCTCTCCAGAAAAATCATGAGTATTATGGCTGACAATGCCTGAAAATAAACAGTTTGATCATACAGTCATCCCAGTAAAACAAATTAACACAAACAAGAAATCACAATCTTGGGTAGTGAAATCAGCATTTTTCTTTCTTTCGCCATCTTCATTTCACAACACATGATCATATTTGTACATTGTTATTTCTATTATTATTTTATACAAAGAAGACAAAAATAAACAACATTGTAGTCTTGCTGTGTACCAGCTTATGAAAAAATAAAAGATAAAAAGCAAATAGATTAGTTATAAACAGAATCATTTCGTTCAGAAAAAGGAAAGGATAGCCTACCTTTGTAGCACCTGGTGGTCTGACACAAACACTATGGATACTTGGCCTCTCATCACCCTTTCAAGCAGGCGGTCCATAGCCAGGACTGCTTCCCTAGACCTAAAAACTCAAAATTCAAATTAGTTTCAGAAAAGTAATCAGAAAACAATTTACATTAAATGTATCCTGCCACATATACCCTAATTTTCACATAACATGAAACAGACATTCTTTTCACAAAAACAGACAGACAAAATGGACAGACAATGGCCACATAAAAAGTTTGATTACCCTGTAAATACAGCATTTTAGAGTGGAACCACTTTGTGTCACTTAATGGTTACAAATTATTTCCTACCCTTTTCTGGCGACTCGACAATTATTTTCAGGACCCAAACAAGCTCCATCAAACTGTTGTTTTAACTTGTTAAATCATCTTTGTGGGTGAAACTTGCTAATATGTTTCTCCACCCAAAATCAATAAGGTGGTGTTAGTAGTGTCCACCTTAAAGGTGTTGTTTGTCCCATTCGTCCAGTCTGAAGAAGTGATGTTATCATTGTCAGGTCAGTCAGGTTCAGTCAGTCAGAACCTTTGTCTTTTGGTCTTGGGTCGTTTGGTCATTTGGTCTGTGATCAGTATAATGTTTCATAGATCCAGCCTATGATCAGTCAGCAAACCTTCCACACACTGTGATGTTATTTCTGCGGTAGGTGAAGTTGTTAGTATCTCAAGTAGACTGACATATACTGTTGCAGTTGGAGATGATCTCAGATTAAATAAACATAGTTAGAGCTTCAATCCAGGTTAACTTTGTGTCTGCAGACTTTAGCCAATTTTTCTTTTTGTATACATAGTTCTGTTAGCTCTCCATACTAACCCATGAGATGCTGGTTTGAAAATCTGCACCAATTAACATTTTACTCCCATTCATCTTTTAACTTCCCCTGGATCTTTATTGGAGAAAATGAGTGTCATCGTCAGATCTCATGATTTCAGGCACTCCCATGGTGTCATTTCCTGGTCTTTCTTTTTCTCTTTTCAGTGAGAAAAACAAAACAAAAGACTGAATCAGATATCCAGGGTGGATTTGGAGCTTGAACCTTGCTCACGCCCGAGATTGCAGTGCACATTTTGTGACTGGTAAATAAATAATAATCGTCTATATTTATTGTAATAATATTCTGGAAAGTAGTCTGCCAAGGCGGTGAGCTGATCAGTTATGAGCTGGGTGGCAGCACTCAGCGCTGTGACCTACTTCAGTAAGCTGTGCTCTCAGGCCTTGCTGTTAAAAACCAGGGGTTTTAAAACAATATATATAAAATCACGAATGTTTATATCTTTGCCATGAAAGCGGAAATAGAATATTTATTCACGTCGGTTTATATTCAGGCATTTTTGGCGGCCAGCCCGCGTCTGGTCAGGCAGGATTTTATGAGCTCAATCTAGACTCAATCTCCAGTTACAGTAATACCAGTCCACACAAGCAACATTTTTTCTCATGCATAAAAATTTTTAAATCGCGGACATTTCCGGAGACAACTTAACCAGAGGACAGCTAGTCTCAAACAGGGACTGAAATCAGACATTGGTGACATTTGTTCACCGTAGTTCAAACAGACCAGGAATATTTGAATGAACAATATATATAGGAAACGGAAGCATTGTTTTAATTTAATAGATTAAAAAATAATCTAATAGGAGGAAATCAGGAAAATCTCATAAAAATAAACACAACTCAGACTAAAAAGAAAAATAAAACAATTAAATGTGGCTTACTGAACATAAAATCTCTCTCTTCAAAGATATTGCTAGTTAGTGACCTGATTTGTGGCAATCAGATTGATTTATTTTGCCCCACAGAAACCTAGCTGCAGCAAGAGGATTATGTTACTATAAATGAGTCGACTCCTACTAATTATTTAAATTTTCACATTGCTCAAAATACTGGGTGAGGAGGAGGAGTAGCAACCATCTTTCAGTCCGATTTATTGACTAGTCCCAGACCAATCAATGGCTACATCTCTTTTGAATATTTAATCCTTAGTTTTCCTCATCCAAATTGCAAAGCACTAAAACCACTTCTGTTTGTTGTTTTGCAACGTCCACCAGGCCCTTACTCTCAATTTTTAGATCAGTTTTCACACCTGTTATCTGATTTAGTGTTAAATACAGATAAAGTTATTATAGTGGGTGATTTTAATATTCATGTTGACACTGAAAGTAATAGCCTAAATATAGCATTTAATGCTATCTTAGACTCAATTGGCTTTGCTCAATACATTAACAAACCTACCCACCTTTGTCTTCATACTCTGACCTTGTGGTGACATATGGCATTGAGTGTAAAGACATAACAATATTTTCTCATAACCCTGTCCTGTGTTGTAGAAAAATTTGTTTTTACCAAGACAGAGACCGATGATTGTCACTCAGAATCAGCTTTATTTTAATCTCGCAAGAGAGAAGGATTTTTACAGCATTGGAGATGCGCTCAGTAGTGCTGCCAAATCATTCTGACTAGACAAAGTAAAGGTTTTCCTTATAAGCTACAACAGTTTTCAAGGTAGCTCTCATGAGACCCAGAGAGAGAGACCTGTTGTCCTAGACATAATCTTAACAGTGTGGCATACATATTATCTCACACAGCTGCAAGGAGAAGACTGAGAAACCATTAATCTAAGACTAAATAAGAGAAGAATGGAACAACACTGAGCAGTTCTAATACTTCTGGCAGTTCTAGTAGAGTATCAAACAGCAAATCAAGCAAGGCACTAAAATTTCCATAACACCCGTCTGACCATTTCTTAATAACCTTTGAGTTTAATTTAACTGAGTACTCCACACCTGAAAGAAAATTTCATTATAGTAGATCATTATCAGACGATGCTGTAACAACCTTTAAATAATCTGTTCCACTTTTAATCTCCTCATTATCACAGAAAAGCACAGGGGAGGGCAATAATTATGTTTCTTCCCCTTCACAAATTGATTCTCTTGTTCACAGTGTTACTTCATCATTGTGTGATGCATTAGACAATGCAGCCCCCTTGAAAAAGAAGGTAATTATTCATAGGAGGCTAGCTCCCTGGTTTAAGGGCTGCTTTTAGCTTCATCTAAACCTTCAACTTGTATGTTAGACCCAATCCCAACCAAATTATTTAAGGAAGTGTTCCCTCTGATTACCAGCCCCATTTTAGATATGATTAATCTATCTTTAGTAAATGGATATGTACCACAGGCTTTTAAGTTAGCTGTAATTAAACCTTTACTTAAGAAACCTTCGCTTGATCGAGATGACTTGAATAATTACAGACCTATATCCAATCTTCCATTCTTATCTAAAATTCTTGAGAAAATAGTTGCTAATCAAATGTGTGAGCATTTACACAGCAATGACCTGTTTGAAGAGTTTCAGTCAGGTTTCAGAGCTCATCATAGCACTGAAACAGCTCTGCTGAAAGTCACTAATGATATTCTAATGGCCTCAGATAATGGACTTGTGTCTGTACTGGTTCTGTTAGATCTCAGTGCTGCATTTGATACAATCGATCACAATATTCTCTTAAAAAGGCTGGAATATGCTGTAAGGATCAGGGGAACAGTGCTAGGATGGTTTAAATCTTATCTGTCTGACAGATTCCAGTTTGTTCATGTAAATGATAAATCATCTTTAAACTCCAGGGTTAATTGTGGAGTACCACAGGGTTCAGTACCTGGGCCAATTCTCTTTACTGTATATATGCTTCCAATAGGTCAAATTATCAGGCAGCATGGGATAAATTTTCACTGTTATGCTGATGATACTCAGCTTTACTTATCCATAAATCCTGATGAGCCCAACCAGATAGATAGACTACAAGCATGTCTTGAAGATACAAAAACTTAGATGACTTTAAATGTCTTTCTTCTAAATTCAGACAAGACAGAAGTTGTCGTCTTTGGACCGGAGTCTTTAAAAAAGAAACTGCTTAGTCAATCACTTAACCTGGATGGCATTAAATTGACCTCCGGTAATAAAGTAAAAAACCTTGGTGTTATTTTTGACCAGGACATGTAATTTAAATCCCATATTAAACATGTTTCTAGGATTTCCTTCTTTCATCTCCAGAACATTGCCAAAATTAGAAATATTCTATCCAGGAGTGACGCTGAAAAACTAGTCCATGCATTTGTTACTTCAAGGCTGGACTATTGTAATTCTTTACTATCAGGATGTCCACAAAATGCAGTTAAAAGCCTTCAGCTGATTTAAAACGCTGCAGCAAGAGTTCTGATGAAAATTAAAAAGAGAGATCATATTTCTCCTACTTTAGCTTCCCTTCATTGGCTCCCTGTTAAATACAGAATAGAATTTAAAATTCTGCTCCTCACATATAAAGTCCTTAATGGGGGTCATTGCGTGAAATAAAAACCCTGTAAATCCTAGGCCCTAACAGGTAAAAGCAGTGCGGCGGAGTCCTGTTTAAAGTATTAAGAAGTAATACTGAAAATTCCGTGTTTATAGGGCACGACGGAGTCCTCTTAAGTATTAAGAAAGTAATACTGAATTTCCAGGACGGCGGAGTCCGCGTTTAAGTATTTAAACAAAAATACTAAGAAAATTCCGCGTTTAAAAATGTGTGCATGTGAGAAATGAATGGAGGATTTAAACCACCAGGTTTTGCCTCATACCAAAGCAGTAGGATTGTAAGTGACTAACTTTTGTGGATGCAAAGGCAAGAATTCTCCACTCGGAAGAGTTGAAGTGAGAATTACCACAAAAGGAGATTTTTTTTGTCACCCCACTGAGCAGAATAATCCAGCATTTAGAATACCCTTTAGAATACCTGGACTAAATAAAAAAGAATTTAAAAAAAATTGGAAAAGGGGCTAGTAAAAATACATTAAAAAACGAATTACAATGCAAAGAATGGAAGTTCATAGAAGCACAAGATCCCAGTAAATTAAAGTAAGTAAATTAAAATATTTAGATAAATGGATAACCGCATATAATTATGATGGTTGATTAAACTCTCAAAAATTAGTCAATCTACAGGATGCAATAATTAAAAGAACAAAACATGACCCAAAACAAATTTAAAAAGAAGGTTATGAGGATGTAGATTATTGGTTAAAAGTAACTAAAAGGAGAGAGGAAGGAGTAAAGAAGCATAAGGAGGAAGAGAAAGAAAAGGAAGAAGGAAATCATAGGAAACAATTAATGTTTCATAGAGCAGAAGATAATGAGACTGGGTGTATCGGGGCTTGACGGAGACTACCAGGAAATGCAGTTGTACAACCACAAGGAGCGCAAGAGCAGGAAGCACAGATAGATGAGCAATTACAGGCACATGCAACAGCTGTAACCTCATCTATTTATCCAGGTTTGCCCCCACAGGATCCACCACCTGAATACCCCACTCCACCGCAGACTAGAGCAAATAAGATCTCCCTAAGATGGTCTAGACAGTATGGGAGAACTTTTTCTCCAACTTTAACTCACTCCCCAAGAGTAGTCCCCACAGCTCCTAAATTATCTCATGACGAAAACCCTAGTCTAGCAGAAACATATCCCATGATACAGGTGGCCAATCCAAACGTTGGAGATAATCAACCTCCTGCCATTTTGGTATATAGAACATGGACAATGGAGGATGTTAAAAAGGCTGTGGAGGGAGTAACTTACCCCAGAGAGGATCCCATTCAGTGTGTAGAAGATTTAGAGAGTCTTAGGAGATCTTATCATTTGAATGGTGAGGAAGTTCAACAAGTATGGATGACAGTCACAGGAACTGACTGGCATCACGTTAGGAGAAATTGGAACCCTATACACAATAACGCAGTACTTGCACATAATGACCAGGAGCTAACAAACAGAGTGACGGGATAAATCGATAGGCTTACAGTCAGGTTCAGACGCAGAGCTGACTACGCAGAAATAGCCAGAGTGAAACAAAAAGAGGAAGAGCCTTTTGAAGAATATAGGATTAGACTGACAAGTGTTTAAAATACATAGTGGTCTACAAGAAGATGAAGACGAGCAAGTAGCTTATCGACAGCAGTTAAAAGATGCACTACATGCTGGTTCCAGGGATGCAATTAATACCTGGGTAAGGAGACATTTTATAGGGTTCCCCACAGCAAATCTAGAAGACTATGTAAATCATGCCCTCCATGCAGAAAGAGTAATGAAGGATAAGAAACACAAAAAAAGATAGTCAACACCTTTTTTCAGCAAGAAGAAGAAGAAGGAGAAGAGCAGATTTATTATCAAAGTAACAGAGGAAGAGAAATATTTAGAGGCAGAGGACAAAATCACAGGTGTCAGAGAAGAGGAGTGAGCAGAGGAAATTACAGACAATACACCTCAGGGTGTTGGTGTTGTAGGAAAGAAGGACATCTGATCAGAGACTGTCCTGAGAGGAGAAATAATGATTCAGCATGACTAGGACAGAAAATAAGTGAAATTGTTCCTAGTACCTCAGACACTGATGAAAACAAAAAAACAAAAACACAGTGGCAGGATATCCTCCTAAATTTCCAGGACCTTCTCTCCCTAGATAGCATAAAACCTGAAGTTACCTTACTGTTGAATGGAAAATCAATTACTTTTCTTTGTGATACCGGAGCATGGAGGACCACCTGTAGAGAAACAATCCCAAATTCCAGACTTAGTGATCAGCAAATAACAGTAAGGTCAGCTAGTGGGAAATTGACACAAGTCTGTGAGTCTGAACCAGTTTGGATAAGAGATCCCAATGGACAGTCATGTCAGCTATTTATTCTAATGTCCCCTGAGTGTCCGGTGAATCTATTGGGACGAGATGGATTACTACATCTGGGGTTAGCATTGATTCCGACCTCAGAAGGACATATTGTAGTAAAGAGAAAAGC
Source organism: Girardinichthys multiradiatus (assembly GCF_021462225.1). Lineage (NCBI taxonomy): Eukaryota > Metazoa > Chordata > Actinopteri > Cyprinodontiformes > Goodeidae > Girardinichthys > Girardinichthys multiradiatus. The sequence continues at coordinate 7,407,939 of NC_061807.1, forward strand.
AGAACTCAGCCAGGGAGATTATTTTGTGTTAAAAGGAGTGGGACCACCTTATTACCACTATTTACTGGATGTTCCAAATAAGCCACACCTAGACATAGGGACAGCTTTATTAACAGAAGGAAGAAATGTCATTACTCGACTACAAGATCAGATGACACCAGATGATCTACATATTACCATGTGGTATAAAAATACTCCTGGACCAGATAAAACTTACGAAGAAGCATTAACTAAAGTAACCCCTAAAAAAGTAATGGTAACTTATGTTTATACAGATGGGAAGAGTACGTCAGTTGCTGAAATAGTGTTAGCGGAAGACACTAGGAAGCTCTGCAAAATGTGGACACCTCCACACATATCTTTATTCAAGGATAAATAACTAAAGTAGCATGATATGGGAAGAATAGTGCAGAGGGGAAAAGATGCTACAGACTGGTTTGCAACAACAATGAATACAGAAATCAGTGCATCCACAGGATTAACTAGAAAGCCATTATTTTGGACAGTGACGGTGCAGGAAGGAATACATTTGCATACAAAGCAACAATGAGAAATATTCCTTACTGAACAAGAGGAACAGTTCTTGAGTGAAATCCCTGATAAGTTATGGTCAAAAGACCCTACTGACGTAGGTTTAGTAAAAGGAACGGTACCTGTCCAAATCAGGGCAAAAACAGAATACAGGCCCAGTGTAAAACAATACCCTTTGAAACATGATGCTCGTGAAGGAATAAAACCAGTAATAAAGGATTTAATAACTGCACGGGTGATAATAAAATGCGAGGATTTACCATGTAACACCTCCGTTTTTCCAGTTAAAAAACAAGCTCCATCAACAGGATGGCGCATGGTACAAGACTTACAGGCAGTTAATAATGCAGTTGTTCAGAGAGCACCATGTGTTCCTGATCCTTATACATTATTAAATTCCCTAAGACCAGATGCTAGAATATTTATTATATTTATAGTCAGTTCTGGTTTGCATTTACCTTTGAGGGACAAAGATATACTCATACCAGACTACCTCAAGGTTACTGTGAAAGTCCAACTATATACTCTCAGGAAATGAGTGCAAGTATGGCCAAGTTTGACCCTCCAGGAGGTAGTCAGGTTTTATTATATGTTGATGATGTGCTATTAGCATCTCCTGATGAGGAGACCTGTAAAAATGACACAATAGCATTATTAAAACATTTAGCAGAAGGACACAAAGTAAAAAGAAACTTCAGTTGTTTAAAAATGAGGTTAAATACTTAGGTCATAATTTTAGCGCAGGGGGACGCACAATTGTAGAAGAAAGAAAGACTGCAATATTACAAGTTCTAAAACCAGTAACAAAAAAGCAAATTATTTCTTTCCTTGGACTAACTAATTATTGTAGAAACTGGGTGCCAAATTATGCAGAAATAGTAGCTCCATTAAACAAACTAATGTATGAGGAAGAGCTGAAAATGACGTCTGAACTAAGATGGAGTGTAGAAGCTGAAGAAGCATTTACCAACATAAAACAAGTTCTAGTTTCCAGTACTGCTTTAGCATTACCAGATTATAGTAAACCGTTTGTTCAGATGGTAGATTGCAAGGGACATTTTATGACTTCAGTTCTGGTTCAACAACATGGAGATAAAATGAAACCAATAGCCTATCTATTTTCAAAACTAGATAGTGTTGCGTGTGTGCAACCATATTGTATGAGAGCTGTAATTGCAGCCTAAAATGACAGTTGAAGTCAGTGCTACAGTAGTGTTATTTCATCCTTTAACCTTAAGAGTTCCCCATGCAGTTTCAGCATTATTACTGCAGACGAATATGACCTTTCTATCACCTGCTAGACATTTGTTCTGCATGTCAACTTTACTGTCACAACCACATTTAACTATAGAAAGGTGCACCACCACCTTTCACCTAACAATATTGTGTTAAAAGAGATGCAACAACAAAGCCCACCACAGGAGATAGAAATGTGGAAAAAACATGGAGCTGCATTAAAAGATGAAAACTATATTTGACCAGATAATAAACCTGTCCTACCAAAGAACCTATAAATGGGCAGCAGTATTGCAGAGAGGAATGGTAGGACAGATATATTAATATTATAAAACATATGGATTTAATTCTTATTCAAAAAATTTTTGTAGAACATGTTTAACATGTGCAAAACATAATCCTCAAGGGAATTTAAGACCACGAAGGGAACAATTTCCAAAACCAAAATACCCTTTCCAAACAATTCATATGGATTTTATTGAGTTAAATCATAGTGAAGGGAAAAAGTTCTGTTTAGTCATTATAGATGCATTTTCTAAATGGATAGAACTATTTCCAACTAAACATCCAGATGCCTTGACAGTAGCAAAAGCACTGTGTAAAGATATCATTCCCAGATATGGGATTCCAGAGAAAATATATAGTGATAATGGAGCTCATTTTGTAAATCAAATAATAAAGAAAATAGGAATTATGTTTCACATAAATCTGAGAAACCGTTGCGTTTACCATCCTCAAAGTGCTGGATTAGTAGAAAGAATGAATGGGACTACAAAGAACTGCCTGAAAAGGTGTATTGAAGAGACAGGAAGAATAAGCACCTCAGGGCTAACACCCTATGCAACGTTATTTGGAAGACCATACAGATTACCACAGTTCAAACATCAGTGGGAGTTAGATGAAGAAACTAACCTAGTTGATTATATAAGGAGTATGTTAGAAAGCAACAGAAATAAATTTAAACTAATGAGGAATGTTTTATTTCCCAGCAGGAAAACTAACTAGTGAAACCAGGAGACTGGGTGTTAATAAGGAGTGTAAAGAAGAAGCATTGGTATTTCACCTAAGTGGGAGGATCCATATGAGGTATTATTAACCACTCCTACAGCAGTAAAAATAGCTGAGAGATCAACCTGGATTCACCTTACACATTGTAAAAAAATCATTTCGGTTGAAAGCTCCGTCAGGGGAAGTGATTTATAGACTGATAATAGGGTGGACCCAGACATTTAGAGTCTGGAGAGATCCGAAAGTCAGTGAAGACAATTAAGACACTGGAACCATTTAGAGAAGTTAAAATTTCAGTCAAAATGACTTTTAGATGGATGAACAATGCTTTCCGATGCTGGGTATTTATATGTTTCCTCATATTGATTTTTTATTTTTCTGGTATTTCTGGGAACCAGTCAAGATGAATTAGAATGTAACAACATCTGTTATGAGTCATATGAAACAAGTAGCGCTAAATCAAGCAAGGCAAGATAACCTAACTATGTGCACTAAACAAACTTCTTATACTTATGGTATTCAAGTGTGCGTGAAATCTAAAACCATAGCTGTGGTGATGATCCCACTCATTAGCTTGACCAAACGAGGAAGGAAAGGGCAGGATTATAGAAGTTATAAATGGTACTTAACTAATGATAGAAGAGACACCTCATGGTCCATGATGGTAGCTGATGAAGGAAATAATTGGACACCAGAGTGGGGCACCACTGCTTATGCTAGTCATCAAAAGAAGTTGTTTAAGCTCCATAAAGCTGATAATGTAATCCAGGTAACAAAGCGAAGAGAGTAAAAATTATGTTAGGAAAGTTAACCGCAGATGACTAGTTCGAGGTTATTACTGGAGTATCAGGAACAAATAATAACTGGTTATTGATGGTAGAGCAAGCGGCTAACATGACTAACTATTATCACCATTCCTAAAGCTGTATTATGGTTGATTGCAGATGCTCTGGCTCCTTCAACCATCATTCCCTGTTTACTACACGGTTTGGTTGGTAACTGTTGTTTAAAGAGCATTAGACACATATTTATAATAATTTATATTCCACTATTCCATTTAAAAATATCATAAATCATTTCTACCAACATATTCGTGAATTATGCACCAAATACCTTAAATTTCCAATTGCTCCAAAAGCCAAAGAGATCCACTTTAAAACTTTTATCCATCCAACGACTTTATTCACAAATGATTTGGTTTAAAACTAAAAATATTGTTGATGCTGTTGAAATAACCGAGCATCCATGTTTTCATTGCATATGTTGAGGCTCTGTGGGCTGATCTCTGATTGGTTATTCTCCAAAACTTAATCTCTTAAAATGATAGAAACATAATTTAAGCTGATAGAGACATAATTTAATTAATCTGATAGACATAATTTAATCTGATAGACAAAATTTAATCTGATACATAATTTAATCTGATAGAGACATAATTTAATCTGATAGAGACATAATTTAATTAATCTGATAGACATAATTTAATCTGACAGACATAATTTAATCTGATACATAATTTAATCTGATAGAAACATAACTTAATCTGATAGAGACATAATTTAATTAATCTGATAGACATAATTTAATCTGATACATAATTTAATCTGATAGAGACATAATTTAATCTGATAAACATAATTTAATCTAATAGACATAATTTAATCTGATAGAGACATAATTTAATCTGATAGACATAATTTAATCTGATAGAGACATAATTTAATCTGATAGACATAATTTAATCTGATATAGACATCATTTAATCTGATAGAGACATAATTTAAAAGACTTTCATACGCAGAATCTCCTGCTCTTCAACTGAGCTTCAACCCTCCTCCACCCCATCTCCACCATCAGACTTCAAGCTTCTTCCGAGTCCCTGATCTCCTCAGGCCTCCACTCCACCACCAGGAGCAGGATCCTGGGAGGAAGATTTCTCTCTAACCCTAAGATGTTCATTCAAGCTCATGTCTTTATCAGCATCCATGTCTTCCACCGAGGTCCGAGCGCCAAGAGAAAACAAACATCAGATAATAAACTTCTCTAAATGCCATCTCTGTGTTTCTCTCATTAGTGAGTCTTTTCAGGCCTTCAGGATGCTTTCTTTATGTTACTGTGATATTTTTAGCATTTCTTTGATTGTACCCTTTTTGCGCTTTATCCTCTATCATCATTCTTGCATTAAGCCTTTTTATTTGAAATTAACCCTTTCTGTTTTGTATTTGCTTGTTTTATAATGAAGAAAATCCCAGATTTGTATCACAGAATGAATGTGTCTTTCATTGTTTTATAGTTTCTTTTTTATTTTAATTATCATATTAAAACCAATATTATATTATTATCATTTAACAGGATGTAGTTTAGTACAACTTTATAATTAGGTATGGAAATAATTACTTTCAGGACTGTTTCCTAAGTGCATTCAGTGGAGATTCAGTGGAGCGTCTACTGTTATCTACAGACATATCTAGCTGTGGGGGGTCTCTCACTGAGAGAATCGTCTATTTAATCTTGAATAATCTTTATTTGTAATAATGAAAAACAAAAGGTCAGAGAGCAACACTTTGAAACATGACAGAAACTTGTACATAAAGTATCCTTTGTTTCAAAGAACCACATGTAAAAAAAATAATAAATTGTAATTTTCAGTTGGGAACATTTCCATATGGTTATTTTTGTCCTTTAATTAGGTGAAAATCAGATTGTTAGCATGAAATCTGTCATTTTCTTCAAACATTTACATGTATGTGAAACATAGCTTGGATAAGTAATAAATTAATAAAGAAATCCTTTGGATTCATTTTGTCACTTTGCTGAAACCCAAACAGAACATTTTTCCAGTACAACTGAAAGTTTGCCGATGTTTTCAAATCAACATATTTACAAAAATGTTGCCAAAATTCTTTGGAAGGAGGACACGTCCAAACCAAAGGAGATGGGTTATGGAGAAAGATCCCAGACAGGAAACAGGAATATTAGAGTGAAGTTCCTCATATGTCAGTAAGAAGTCAGTAGTTGATCTACCAGATTAATGTTATGATTGAACCGAGCATCAATAAATATTCTTTTCTTCTTCTATAAAATGTCCTCATTGTTCCACATGAAATAACGGTGAGGAGAGACGTTGTTCTTGTAGATGAGCGACCATGAGAAGAAAATCTGGTGGTGAAAATTAGAGAGTCTGATAGAGAGAAACCAGAAAAAAATTCAAACCTCCAGATTTAGAAAACATATGAAAAAGGACGTTGTTCCAAATAAAGGCTGGGGATTTAAAAACCTGATGAATTTATCTAAAAGGTGTCATCAAAATGGAGACAGTTAAGCCCTCAGATTTCATATAAATCCATTAGAGCAGATTTCCTCATATATTGAGTCTTATTTTAACAAATAAAATTTAACATTTTGTCCGTTTCTTTCCCACTCTCATTGTCCAGGTCTAAGGCCTGTGCAGCACAAAGAAGCCTAAAGATGCATTCAGGAGCTGAATATGACCTCGCAGTGAAAGATCTCATTGGTTCAGTCTTTTTTTAGTCTTTTGAATTAGAGGGTCAACATTCAGAGATCTTCCTCTTCTCTGATCCTTCATCATGGTTATGCCTAAATAGATTACCTCATTTTTAACTGGTGTTCCTTCAGCTGAGGTTCTGGAGCAGTCCTTTACAGCCATAATATCACATTTCTTAAGGTTTAGATGGAGTCCAGAGGCTTTGGAAAAAGTAATTATTTCTTTAGTGGCTAATGGGATCTGACCCTCCTTTAAGGACAAGGTGGTATCATCTGCCAGCTGAGTTCAAGTAATTTATTTGCCAACGACAGACGTCCCTTTTAGAGGACTGGCTTTAATATGGTCAGCCAGAAGCTGCACTACTAAATGAAACAGCTAGGGGGAGCCATGGCACCCCTGTCTGGTTCCTCTGCAGATGCTAAATCTAGGAGAGACGCCACGTCTCAGTTTGATGGAGCTGTTATTGTTCAGGTTCAGGGTTTTAATGAGTGATGTAACAAATTTAGCAAATCTAAACTTTTCCAGATCTGGGAATATAAATCCGTTTTCTACCGTACCAAACTCCTAAAAGTCTAAAACTAAAATAAGACCATGAACAAAACTCTGATGATCTAAAATACCCAGAACAAGTCTTATATTATGTGTGACATGCCTGTTCATAAAACCAGACTGAGTTTAATCAATAACTGAGTGTGGGACTGATTTTTCTCTCTAAGCAACAACTAAAGCTAATGTTTAATAATCCTCATTAAGAAGACATTTGGGCCGCCAGTTATCAAGGAGTAAAGGACCGGTTTGTCGTTTTGGTGTGAAAGTGGTTGAACCCTGAGTGAGGGCTGCTGGCAGGGAGACGTTTTTTATACTTTCAGTGAAAACCTGTGATAGAAAAGGTGAAAGGTCATTAGAGGTCATGTTCATAAACTCAGCAGTTAGTCCATCGATCCAAGGAGATTTATTGAGTTTGAGATGCGAGAGCATCAATAATTTCCTGCATGGTTATTGGCCCATCCCAGCGTTTCTGCTCCATGTTAGAGATTGGTTTAACTGTTAGCTTGTTCAACAGGGCGTCCATGGAAAGATCAGAAGAAAGTAGTGAAGATTACATCAAAGATGTGTGGCCGATGATTACCAATGCTACTGAAAGTGATGAAGCTAAAAAGTTGTGGCTGAGCAATGTAACAGCCCATCCCTTAGACAAGCAAGGAAGAGCTCAGAGCCATTATAGGAGGTTGGTGTTGGAAGACATGGATGATGAAGACTCCCAGATCAGAAGAGCTAGACTGCGCATGGATGGAGGTCAGCGCCTTGCACCGGTGTGGCATGTGCTCAAGCAAACAATCTCACCAACTAGATATGTGAAGGCCCTCCGAGAAGTAACCAAAGGGAAGAGAGGAGAGATAGCTTTTGCCAAAATGCCGATGCAGGGTACAACAGTTCCACAGATGGATCAAGCAGTGATTTCTTATAATCTAGAGCTGCAGTTTTATGAAGAAAGAAGAAAGAAAGAGACAGGACAAGGGGCCAAACCACCAACTAAGGCCAGTGTGAAAGCTCCAGCCAACCCCCCTAACAGACCACTGTATCAGAGAAGAGAAGAACCGCAAAGAAGATTTTACGGACCACCAGCATCGCAAGGCCCACAATAGAAAAACACCTTTTTCTCTAGAGAAGAGTACGACAAACTGTCCTCTGAAGAAAAGAAGGCCCTCTTCGAGTCCCGCAGATCAGGGACCGGAGGGCCTGCCAAGTAATGATGACACGACCGCAAGTCACCTTGGAAAATGCCTACTGGAAGGGGGACGAAATCTACACAGAAGTGGGAGAAGAACCCTATCTAGTGGACACCGGGGCTGAGGTATCCATGACTCACAGAGGCCTAAAGATGACAGGATACCTTACGGTCCAATTTGCCAACGGGACCGTAGAAGAGATGCCGTATGGAACTTGGCAAGGAATTATTTGGATGAAGGGTCCATACAACCTCATCACCGTCACAGACTTGAAAGAACTCAACAAACCATGGGGAAAGCGCAGCTCTCTATCTCAAAGGCTGAGCCAGCTACGGTCAACGTTAGTAAAAGTAGGACCGACTCAGAGTGGAACCGGGGCTCAAGAAGAGTGGTACAAAGCAGTAGATGTGCCAGAAGTAACTGAACAAAAGCTGAAAGAAAGCGACTTCTCCCCGGCTGGGAAAGAGAGGTTGCGGAAGATCATCACCTCAGCTAATGTGGCCCGGTTCAAGAACGACTGTGGAGATTTGGGACCGAAGTATGTGCACCTCATAGAAGGGGGAGTGCATCCACCTGTTCAACAGTACCCCCTGAACCCGGGAGCTGTTGAAGAAATGGATAAAATAGTAAAAGAATTGAGCGCTCTAGAAATCATCAGAGAAGGGCTAAATCCTATCACTAACAGTCCCATTCAAGCAGTAAAGAAACCAGAGTCAGCAGGAGGAGGTTGGAGGCCAGTAATCAACTTCAAGGCCCTCAATCGAAGAACCATAGCAAATTGAGCCAGCCTAATCAATCCCCAAGGAGCATTGAAGACGCTAAGAGTCAAGAAATATAAATCCTGCATTGACTTAGCAAATGGATATTTCTCCCTCAGGCTCGCAAAGCAATCACAAGGCAAGACAGCATTTACACACAAAGGCAAGAGTTATGTGTGGCAAAGGTTACCGCAGGGGTACATGAACTCCCCTAATGTGTTCCAGTCAGCTGTAATGGAAGTTTTGGGTGACCTAGGAGCAACAGTGTACATAGATGATGTGTTCATCACAGACGACACCGAAGAGGAACACTTAAGGAGACTGCAAACAGTGGTGGAGAGAATCACCGCAGCAGGTCTGAAGCTGAATCTCAAGAAATGCCAGTTTAGACAGTATCAGGTGAACTACCTAGGGTTTCAGGTGACAAAACATTTGGGACTCCCAGAAGGATATCGAGAAAAGCCAGCACAAATCAAGCCACCTGAATCCGAAAATGATCTACAAAAGATTCTGGGACTCTCCAACTATGTGAGAGATCATGTTCCTAATTATCAAAAATATGCTAAGCTATTATATGCCTGTATAAAGAAACAAGAAGGAGAAGAAAAAATGGCAAATGTTGTAAATACAGGTCCTTCTCAAAATATTAGCATATTGTGATGAAGTTCATTATTTTCCATAATGTCATGATGAAAATTTAACATTTATATATTTTAGATTCATTGCACACTAACTGAAATATTTCAGGTCTTTTATTGTCTTAATACGGATGATTTTGGCATACAGCTCATGAAAACCCAAAATTTCTATCTCACAAAATTAGCATATTTCATCCGACCAATAAAAGAAAAGTGTTTTTAATACAAAAAACGTCAACCTTCAAATAATCATGTACAGTTATGCACTCAATACTTGGTCGGGAATCCTTTTGCAGAAATGACTGCTTCAATGCGGCATGGCATGGAGGCAATCAGCCTGTGGCACTGCTGAGGTCTTATGGAGGCCCAGGATGCTTCGATAGCGGCCTTTAGCTCATCCAGTGTTGGGTCTTGAGTTTCTCAACGTTCTCTTCACAATATCCCACAGATTCTCTTTGGGGTTCAAGTCAGGAGAGTTGGCAGGCCAATTGAGCACAGTGATACCATGGTCAGTAAACCATTTATCAGTGGTTTTGGCACTGTGAGCAGGTGCCAGGTCGTGCTGAAAAATGAAATCTTCATCTCCATAAAGCTTTTCAGCAGATGGAAGCATGAAGTGCTCCAAAATCTCCTGATAGCTAGCTGCATTGACCCTGCCCTTGATAAAACACAGTGGACCAACACCAGCAGCTGACACGGCACCCCAGACCATCACTGACTGTGGGTACTTGACACTGGACTTCTGGCATTTTGGCATTTCCTTCTCCCCAGTCTTCCTCCAGACTCTGGCACCTTGATTTCCGAATGACATGCAGAATTTGCTTTCATCCGAAAAAAGTACTTTGGACCACTGAGCAACAGTCCAGTGCTGCTTCTCTGTAGCTCAGGTTAGGCGCTTCTGCCGCTGTTTCTGGTTCAAAAGTGGCTTGACCCGGGGAATGCGGCACCTGTAGCCCATTTCCTGCACACGCCTGTGCACGGTGGCTTTGGATGTTTCTACTCCAGACTCAGTCCACTGCTTCCGCAGGTCCCCCAAGGTCTGGAATCAGCCCTTCTCCACAATCTTCCTCAGGGTCCGGTCACCTCTTCTCGTTGTGCAGCGTTTTCTGCCACACTTTTTCCTTCCCACAGACTTCCCACTGAGGTGCCTTGATACAGCACTCTAGGAACAGCCTATTCGTTCAGAAATGTCTTTCTGTGTCTTACCCTCTTGCTTGAGGGTGTCAATAGTGGCCTTCTAGACAGCAGTCAGGTCGGCAGTCTTACCCATGATTGGGGTTTTCAGTGATGAACCAGGCTGGGAATTTTAAAGGCCTCAGGAATCTTTTGCAGGTGTTTAGAGTTAACTCGTTGATTCAGATGATTAGGTTCATCGCTCGTTTAGAGACCCTTTTAATGATATGCTAATTTTGTGAGATAGGAATTTTGGGTTTTCATGAGCTGTATGCCAAAATCACCCGTATTAAGACAATAAAAGACCTGAAATATTTCAGTTAGTGTGCAATGAATCTAAAATATATGAATGTTAAATTTTCATCATGACATTATGGAAAATAATGAACTTGATCACAATATGCTAATATTTTGAGAAGGACCTGTATGAATCTGAGAATATTATTTAATATTTAATATCAATATTTTAAAATTAATATTCTAATATTTTACCAAATAATATTTCGGTCTGTTAAGGGTTGTCCTATGAATACCAGCCCCATTAAGGCGATGGTATTAGGACAGAATAGAAAGGTGTGAGATGAGCTCTGGCATTATTGAACATATATGGAGTTAATTCACACAATTTCTTAAAATACAAGAATTCATTCACAAAAATAAGTCATATCAAAGTCAAACATATTTCAATCAACAAACTCTTTACTATGCTAAAACAATCCAACTAAACTACCAAGCAGAATAAAGAATAACGAAGACTAATGGGCTATGTACAATATAAACCAGTTGATTAAAGATGATTGGGAATTATGACCAAAAGAGTGATGCAACATTACCATGCAATGTTTATGTTTGAGAACCAAGGATTATCTTGAAGAATCTGGAAGTGAAGTTAAGTTAGTTTTGGAACTAACTTAGGAAATAATCAGCAAATGTTTAGACAACCCTTCACAATGCAAGATCAGGTAAAACATTATTTTAATAAAATAATGTTTTAAATAATGATCTGCCGAATAAAACCAACTTCCTGGATGACTAATTCTCAACGGTGTCTAATTAACTGCCTTTATTTATTGAAATAATATTTGAAGAAATATTATTGAGTATTTTGGAAAAGAGCCAAATCTTTCTGGAGAAATGGGGCTTAATGGTGTTTACTTAGTTATCAACTCTAGTAAATGATGTTCAGGGACTATTATCCACTAGCTTGAAAACCAACAACCTTTCTGTTGACTAGCCTTAATGCTAGCACACACATGTTCTTACCGTTAGCAGTTAAGCTAGCAAGAAGCGGATAGCTTAGCACCAGAATCAACACATACCTTTAAAATACCAGGGTTAATAAAAGGGTTAAAATGCATAAGCGTGGACGGCGCGTTATGAGCGATCTTCAGTTTAAAATCACCCTTTAAATAAAGTTTATCTTAACTTTACAACATACAAAGAACACAGAACCGGCACGTGCCGTAGCTAGCCTACTAGCGCTAAAGATAGCCAGGTTCCACAAAACAAAACTTCATAACATGAAAACATTTAGATCATTTCATCCTAAACCTATCTGTTAATCTGCCCAAACCTAACCTCTGACCATGTTGAGGGAATGTTGTCCAAGGGCGAAGTTTGAAGAAGATATCCAGTCAACAAGTGGTTGGCTCGGTAGCTGACCTCTGCGTTCGCTCTGTGAACAGAAGAGTTAGCTCCGGAGAGCTGGTCGGCTCGTTCGATCCATCAACCAGCTGTTTGTTACCGTAACACGGTTGTGCAGGCTGTAGTAACTTCCTCCAGACTCGGCTTGTAGAAACAGCTTCTCCACCGGGGTCTTTCCTCGACACAGTTTTGCTTCTGTGGGGCCTCGAAGAGAAAATGTAAGCAACTCTTACATCTTAATTTCCCCGTTCATGAATGAAAAGACCGGATACACAGACAGTATTTCATTCTACTTAACTTTGCATATGATAGATGATCGTATGGCTTTGGATCCAGTTGAATTTATGTCTTTTTGCCAGCAAAAGACATCAGCGCGCTTTGTTCCCTCCTATCCTGATGGTCATCGGTGTGGAAGAGAGTGATATGTGGGAAGGGTGGGGGTCTTATACGGGCAGTGGCATCACTGGGACGTCCTCTGCTACCCCCCTTCCCCCTTCGGAGTTGTGCTTTTATTAGGTAAAGGCGCCACCGGAAGTCCGCAGTTATCCCATTTTCTGGCTGTGCCGGAAGAAGGTTAATGCATTTTATTTTGAAAAGTTCCAGGAATGTCCGTACCAGAGTTTTAGTTGAAACCCATGGCTGTGGTCCCAACACAAAGAAAAACTGGACATGGACTGCAAGTACATAGTTATAATACCGGTTTATGTATTCTTGTACAATATATTTATTCATAATAAACTTATTTTTGTTCTTCTTTTCTAATAATGAAAAATCTATTTTTGCATCAGGAAGTATCCAAGGTGGTATTGTAGGTAATGGAACTCTGACCTATATCTAATTTATCTAAATGAATTTCATTAGCTTTAGAATTTATTATCCATCCAAAGCTTTTTATTTTTTCCTTTTCCCAATCTGTTGTAAGCACTTTTGATGTTGGATGGTCATTCCTTTGTCCATGTAATTTTGCCCAATAATTCAAAGATAACTGGTCCCTTCTAAATTTAAGAGGCATTTCTCCCATTTCAACTTGTAATGCTGCTATTGAAGATGTTTTAAAAGCACATGTACTTATTCTTAAAACTTGATATTGAATATAATTTAGCTTTTGGAGATTTGGATCTGCTGCTGAATTATAAATTATGCACCCATAATCCAAGACCGACCTAATTAATCCAGTATAAATGGCTTTCAATGCCTTTCTATCAGCTCCCCCACTCGGCTACAACACCTCATTATATTTAACACCTTCCTACATTTATCTAATATTTTCTTAATGTGTACACCCCATGTTATTCTTTCATCAACCCAGAACCCAAGAAACTTAAATTGTTTAAGTCTTTCCAACTCCTGATCATATAATTTCAACTTGATTTTTGCATCAACTCTTTTCCGTGTAAAAAACATTATTTTAGTTTTTTCCACAGAAAACTTAAAACCCCATTTATATGACAATTTTTTTCTACAACTGAAATTGCCCCCCGCAGCTTCTTTACAATAAATTTTAAATTCCTTCCCCTTTTCCACATTGCTCCATCATCAGCAGTGAAAATCCCATTCCACCCCTTACTTCCTTAAACACATCATTAATTATAACAGAAAATAATAACGGACTTACTATGCTTCCCTGAGGTGTCCCATTTTCTATATTCAATCTCTCAGAATACTCCTTCCCTATCCTTACATGTATTTGTCTTCCTTCTGAAAAATTCTCAAGCCATCTAAACATATGACCATTTATAACCATTCTTCTAATTTTCATTAATAACCCTTCCCTCCACATCATATCATATGCTCTTTCAACATCAAAAAATACTGCCTCAACACTCTCTTTATTCACTTGAGCCTTTCTAATCTTTTTATGGGAAAATTCTTTTAATGCTCTGACCTTCTTTTTACCTCTCTCACCTCTGACCTCTGTGTTTGGTTACTTAAGAGCAGATGGGCTCTAAATTCATTATCAGGAGTTTTATGGTTAACACTCCCAGAGGTGTTGTATCTCAAGGGATGGTAGATGGGTGCCCTCATAAATAACTTTGTTACCTCTGACCCGGGGAGGGTCTAGGGATATATTTCCAAACTCTTTTTAAGTTGAGGTAACACCCACATATTGGTATAAATACTGTCTGCAAATTCTGTTCGGGGCTCTGCTTCACTTACTAAGCTCAGTGACAGGGTCTTCAAACGCTGAATGCCTTTGAATAAACTTATAAAGACAAACTCCGGTCTTTCTCTTGTTAATGAGTTGACGTCTCTCCCACTTTGATAAGAAAAATCCACAACAATTTTGGCGTCACCAACAAGATCTAACGTGCCAGAGGAATCCGCAGGAGGGGATAAGGACGCCTGGCCAGCCTGGAGACTAAGTTGTCCTCAGTCCACCTCCATTTAACAGAGGGGAGTCCTGGTGCCTGCCTGCGGTTTCTGGCCGATCGGATGCGGACCATAGCTCTTCAAATATATCTGGGTGAGAAGTTGCTCTGTATGATATAATATATATATATTTTTTTTTATTACACATTAACCATCATCTCCTAACTAATTGATTAGGTTCTGGAGTTGGGAGAAGGAGGACATCGACTGAGGGTCAGGTTACCCTGTAAGGAATACAGGGAGGTTCTTATTGATAACAATAAGATAAAGCACAACAAAGGGTTTTGCGGGAGATTTTGCAAATTTCTACACCTTATAAAGGAGTAAAGCCAGACGGCAGACGTGCCGCTGAACAGGTAAAAAACATGTTTCCGGAACCTCAAAGGCATCAGAGGTGGGTCCTTCTCCAGACTGTGATTTATAAAATAATGAAAGAAAAATGTGGAGATGATTGTGTTAAATGTGCTTTAATTTGGGAAGATAAGTTTGGTTTTCCACAGCGTGGATGTTTGAGTGTAAATCAGTTAATTAAAGTAAAACAGTTGATAGATGGAGATTGGGAGAAAAATAAAAATAAGAAAAAGATTAAAAAGAGTGCATCAATTAAGGGGTTAAAAAATGTAAAACTTTTGTTTGTCTTAAATACTGCAATCAGTCAGAGAAGAAGGTAAAAGTGAAAAGGGATATTAGAGATGGGAAAAGAAAGTTGTTTTAGAAAGGAGTATAGTGTATGTTGTGGAAGGAAGTGACAGGCAGGTGGACAACTGACTGACTGACTGATAATATATCTGTGTGCAAAATCTGAACCTATACTAAACTTTTTCTTCTGTCTCTGTCTCTCTCTCTCACACACACACACACACACATGGGATTTGAGTGCCACATCTGCGTTTATGAGTCTAGATTTAGAAACCTGCCCTTCCCATGGCTACTCCACCGGAGACGCTTCTTCATCATGGTCTGAAAGAGAGAGGGTCTGCCTGCCTGCCTGCCCGCTTGCTGCAAATCACAGTGTGAATTTCCACCAGAATGAAACTCAGAAGAAGTCTGGCCCCAAACCCTCTGAAATGGACAACGATCCATGCTGTTTGCCAGAGCCAGAAGAGCGATACACTGGATTTATATTGAAAGCACATCTTATGCAGGCAGAAGAGAAACAAGCCGAAGCAAAGTTCTTTCTCCCTCCTGGAGAAGATAAAGTGGACAAGGAAGGAGTGAATGTCCCACCAACAGACCTGGGAAGGGCCTGGGTTGTTTTTTGGACTGATAGAGGACTGTGTGCATGACAGTCTGACTCTGGAGCAATTAAGAAACTGATGGGGGTAATGTACAAACACACACACATTTGC
The DNA here is from genome assembly GCF_021462225.1 of Girardinichthys multiradiatus. NCBI lineage: Eukaryota > Metazoa > Chordata > Actinopteri > Cyprinodontiformes > Goodeidae > Girardinichthys > Girardinichthys multiradiatus. Next base: position 7,423,881 of record NC_061807.1, read on the forward strand.
ATAAATCTTTTCCTATTTTCTGTAACGAAGAACGCTTATTAACCGCTGCTCATGTGACGCTTGCTTGACATTGACAGATATAGCGGGTTAAAATATTATTTTATGGTTAGAAAAGTATCTTCAAAAGTGTGATAACTTAGCTCATTTGATACTTTCCAGTTAATTATTTTAGAGAAACAAGTTCTCTTTCGTCGTGGAATATTCAGGGTCAATTATTCTAGTTACTAAAAGTTGTTAAAAAGCAGAAGAAGTTACAACATCTCCAAAACTCAGCAGTAACCATGTGTTTCTATGTTATTCTCAGGACAGATCACATAAAGGAGCATTTTCAAAACCCAGCGCATGCGTAACACCTGATGGGCTTCTCCTTCAGGCATTATTTTCTGTTGTTAGAGTTTGTATCCCATAAATCTAATGGTTAGAGACCTCATTAAAACAGGCTTAGTTTTACTGCAGATGGTCTTCATACAGTCTCTGACACAGTACTTACAGTTTGGTGCAGTTTATGTCCGCAAGTGCTAACTTACCCTTATTGAAGGTACAAATTCAATGATTTTCACAGCAGCTGCTGGGAAGAGGTTATATTAGGTTTTTGTCTTCCCTATTCTGATTCATGCAGCGTGTTGATTTACACTGTACCTTATATCAGGTCCTGACAAAAACTATGAAAGGCTTGGTTCTGCAAGTTCTTTTTGTTTTCCTCTGGGGAAGGAAAGGAAACCTAATCAGTTCTGTGTTGCACAGAAATATTAAAACACTTGTTATTTTCTAAGATATCACCAGCTAAAACTTTTAAAACTTTTGAGAGTAATTGGTTTTGTTAAACACATTCTCCTTGGTAAAACAAACCTTTAAAATGAAAATGAAAAAATTGGGTTATTTTTGAAGGTAAGAAAGAATCTGATTGGACAGTGGTACCACACAAAATTTAATTAATCTCATGTTCCCTAAAAGACTCTGCATAGAAAAGGCCTTCAGAACTATGAAGTTATTTTACACCACACTACCAAGTTTTTTAAGCGTGCTTTTTCTTTATTTTAAAACAGTGTCACGATGCAGTTTTGATGTGGACCAAAGCGCAGACAAGAGCTTGGCAGCAGCATAATCCGAATAATCTTCAGCTTTATTCAAGGGTACAAGCGTAAGAAAATCACTGCAGGTAAACCAGAGATCCAAAACTTACATCTGCAGGAACATGGTAAACATGGCAGTAGTGGGTAGACACAAGTTGTGCAACAAGCAGGCAGAACAGAGTGTAAACAAACAGAGGAACCAGCAGGGAACAATTAAACAAAATCAACTAATATACTGAGGGAGAACAAAGGCAGGTAATCAAAGGAACTAAGAACAAGTGAGACAAGGAGGCTGGGAGGCAGAGGGAGCAGGTGAAACTTATAAAACCAAAGCATGAGGAAAGGGACTAAAGACAAGACAGTAAGCAGACCTAAATGAAACTATAAACCAAGATAAAAATAAAGCACAAGAATCAAGGATAAACATGAACTGAAGGAAACTGAGAAACTGGAGGGAACACAACAACCTAAGAACTTAGTAAAACAGAAACCATAAGCAAACCCTGACTACAAAAGTAAAGAAACCTAAGTAAACAATAACTAAAGCTAACTTATAAAGGAGAGGGTGGAAAACAAAGATGAACTAGAGGAACAAAGCTAAGAAGAACTGGAGAATAAAGGGAACTTAAACTGAGTAATAACTAAAAGGGGAAAAAATGATGAGAGTAGTAACAGAAAATAAAATAAATGAGAGTGCAAGGGAACCAAAGAACTAAGAGATATAATAATAATAATCATAAGGAAACCATTCTAAGACAATAAACAGGAAAGCAATGCCAAGGGAACTAGGAGAGCACACTGGGGGGCAGAAGCCCCCCAAAACAGAAAACCAAAACTAACATGAATACAAAACACAAGTAAGAAACATCTAGCTAAAAGGTAAACAAAAACACAAAACCACAAACAAAGTCCAAAATATCACATCCTGACAAACAGATCTGTGTTTTTGTTTTGTTCTTGGTTTTTTAGCATAATGTTTGTCTGAAGCTTCTTATGAACTGGGTTAGGAGCAAATATGATCTGAGGTAAATTAGGAGCTGTGAACTAATAATTTTAAATCTGATTATTGTCCAGGCAGAAATAATACACTAACAGGTCTGGGCATATTTAGCCAATCCTTCAATCTCTGCAGAAAGCTAACATCATTGTTCAATGCAGCAGTACTCAACCTGTGGTTCCTGGACTCCTGAAGCCCATGAGCCATGTATTTTGGGTCCATAAAATTATAATACTTAATTAAAGGTAGATTGATTACCTATTAAAAATAGATCTAAGCCAATAATGAGTTCTAGTCATTTGGTGGCTTTGAAGTGCAATAATACTCAAAATTTCTACTCTGGGGAACACAGATTGGGGTTGAAGAGTTTTGTTTTGGAACCAAGGTTAGGATTTTTATAACTGAATAAAGACAAGTAAAATCCTTCATTTTAGGAAAAGAAAAGAAATAAAGGCCCTCTTAACAGTAAGAGGATGGTCGGCTCAAACTCCAGTCTCCTTGTTTGATTTCTTAAGGTTTAAAGATTAAAAGAATACCTAGGAGTACAAAGGTACACAAGGTAATTTAATATTACTAAATCATAAAATATTGGAACATTTATCAGCAATTAGATTATTAAAGAGGGGTTCTAATAATATTTTTTTTCCCAACTCTCAAAATTTAAATAGCCAAATTAAGGAAAATTATATGTGTCCTCCCTTTGAAACACTATGTGGAAAAGTCCAGTTTGGAGTCAAGCTTCTTATCTTAATTTCTGATTAAATCAAACACTGCAGTTTTTGTTTTGTTTGGGTATACCATTAAAATGTCAACGCCAACTTAAAATACTTCTTTGCATTTAACCTGAGCAGAGAAATTCTTGAATGCAGCTGCGATCAAATTGAGCCAAACAAAAAGAGAATTATAACAATAACTCTCAGGATTGTAGTTATTATCATTACAGAGTTACAGTACAAAGAATTAGCAAAAGGTTTCAGCATCAGTAAATTTGGATTCATTTAAGAGAAAACTGTTGCTGTGCTTCTAAATACTTTGAGATCTTTTTGGACTATGTGCACTCATTTTAAAAAAGGATCCTGAAGATTGTCATAACAAAATGGATCAATTACAGCATTAAAAGATATGGCTGAGAAAACCTATTTTGAAAAGAGATTGTTAAAATTTTCTTTGAATTCTTGAAGCTTCAAATTTGGCCATTTGTTTGTCTTTGATGTTTTGTCTTTGTGTTTGTTGGAATGAATGTATGTTTATATGTTGCATGAAACAATAATCCATGTTTAGAATAATGTTTCTAAATCCCAGATTGATTAAAACCTTGAGTTTCCAGGAGAGTTAAGAAGCAGCTTGTTTCTGAGGTAGGTGCATGTTAACAGTTTTGTAGTTTAAGGTTCACTAAGATGGGTTGGAATGAAGAAACTGTGGGTCCCGCCCATAGGCTGCCAATCAGAGGTTAGTTCTGCCTGACTCCGCCCACCTACCAGGTTGGTTCACACCTTTGCTGTCATGGTAACGCTCAGCACCTCCCTTCCCGAGTTTTAACACTGTTTAAGAGACAATAGAATCAAAATGCTTGTAGTGATTGTTGCCTTGAAAACATGTTTTTTGTATAATAATTAAGGATGTAGCATGACTTTTCGATTTATGTGTTTTATTACTAAAAGGTTAATGAAATAGTTTAAATTAGTTTGAAGAATTTGTTTTGCATACAGAATCATTGGTGATTTATTAGATTGAAAGTTTTCCCTGGTGTCATTAAGCTAACTGACTGTTCAAGATATGCCAAAAGTAAGGAATATATTTTTGATAAAGAATCAGAGTTATGATTTCATGTTTGACAGGAATTATTTATTAGATTAAATTTGTAGAGTGTATGCCGCAAAATTACATTAGATTTCCATTAATCTAATACTTATCTTCATACAAGACAAATCAGGATGATATGTGACTTATTTCTAAGTGAAATATTGACGAACTGTACAACGACTGAAGTTTGTGTTTTGTTGTTAATGGAACTGAGTTACAGTTAAAAACATCTGGATTTTATTTATGTTGCTTTCGTTAAATTCTATCACGTTCTTGGTTTGGATCGGACCAAAGTGCAGATAAGAGCTTGGCAGCCGCATGATGAGAGAAAAGGCTTTTCTGGCTGGTTCCTAATATCACGTTCTTGGTTTGGATCGGACCAAAGTGCAGATAAGAGCTTGATGAGATAAAAGGCTTTTCTTTAATTAAAGGTCTCCAAAACATAACATAATCCAACATGTACAAACATGAGTCGAGCCAAAAACTTACATCTGTACATAGTTCTGTAACGTAGCAAAACTGAGCATTAACAGGGGTAGTGAACGAGGAATAGTGACGGAGGAACCAGCAGGGAACAAAGAACACAGACCAACTAATATACAAGGAGAAAAAAAAGGCAGGTAATCACAGGAACTAAGAACAGGTGTGACAAGCTGGCAGGGAGGCAGAGGGGACAGGTGGAACTGATTAACAACACAGGGAAACAGAACTAAACAAAAGTTAACACAAAACACAAACAAAGTCCAAGGATGTCATATCATGACAAATTCATAGAGACACATAGTTATGTCAGAATTTATTTCTTTGGTTCTATGGAATGTGATCTTGGTTACTAGAACATTCTTGTTTAAACTTTTTGCTGGATTGTCGCATGAGTTGGACCCTGCGCCAGAAGGGGGGGAATGTCAGAATAAAATAACATGGGGATATTGCCAAGATCAATTTTATTCCACATCTTTGTGTGAAGATAGGATGTTGTTTTACTGTCAAAACCTGTCCACTGTGTTTTCTCAAGTTTCACAGACGGTGAAGGCTGCATTACCAGGAACAGCCACTTCCACCCTCCAGTCCTTTATTCCTGGTGACTGGACTCTGGTCAGAGAATCTAGGAGAAAACACTGGAAGTCCAAGCGCTGGAATGGCCCATATCCATATCCAGGACACAAGTCATCTTACAACTGGATCATCCATGGCCTGAAAGGTGTGAGGACCACCACAAGACAAAGAACTATAAGCTGATCACTGGCGAGTGATTGAAGAGGTGGTTGAAGAACACTGTTCTTACAAGGACACAATCTCTTGGGCAGTGCAACATTATTTCTGAATCTACTTAAGGCCATCGCATTGCCTGAAAGTTAGAAATCATAAGGTCATTTGCCTCACTGCACACACACCACAGTGAGAGACACATAGGAAACATACAGGGAAGACCTCTACACATTGCACATAACCTTTCTCTGGATGATGGACTGGCAACAAGCTTGCCGTTAAGGGTGAAGTCTTTAGGAGACTTCAAAAGGGGGAAATTGTTGGAAAATATTCATGCTATGCTTATAGGATCTGTATTGCTATGCTCAAGTATGTTTAATAATGTGTGAAATAAAATGTATTGTGTAACTTAGAGGCCTGCTAACAGGCTTCTCTGTGTATGTGTATGTAAGATTTCTGCCTTACAACAGAAGATATTTCTGTAAGTGTCTCTGCAAGATTTCTGCATATGTCTGTAGATAAAGGTCAAAAGTGAAAAACAGGAAGTGCTGAAAAGTCAGCTGAATGTCGGGTGCCAGACAGCTCCGGATATGAAAACAGACAGTTTCAACTGATAAAGTGTATGTGTACTGAATAGCAGTGTGGGGTATATAAAGGTATTGTGGCACCTGCAAAGGAGACAACACGCAGACGTTTCCAGGTACCCGTGTAAGTGTAATGTCTCCATCTCTGAATTCAGATTGGTTTTAATAAACTTGTGGAAACGTACAACTGATCTCTGAATGAGGATTGTCCTTTGGGGTGTCAAATTAAAAGAGTCAATGAGAGGTGAGGAGTAATGTAAGAGTTAACGGATGGCCAGTAAAGTTTTCCTACCTCGACACTGCTTTTATAATCTTTGATTTCCTGCTCTGACAGTATGATGATAATGTGTATAAAGTCCTGATTCACAAAGAGCTGCTTGCTTTGAACAAACTCCTTCCAGCTTCTTCTTCCTGCTACCTTCCTCCTTCATCAGGTGTGGATGTGGCTCCCAAGACTGGAAAAAAATAACTGAGTCCTAATCTCCATGAATAACATTGATAGAGGGAGAAAAAGAGCTTTTCACTTTAATGTTTTAATAAAAGTACAATAGAAACCTGATAAACCTCATGTCTGGTCCTTCTGTTTCTTCAGCAGCAGATGGCGCTCTAACAAATGTTAATCTGAAAAATACAATAGTATTAGATTATACACAAATGTGCGTAATGTTGGACCGTAGGGGGAAATCTCTACGGCTTTTGGAGAGAATATTAAACCATCTTTTTCTCAGTCAGAAGGTGAGTGAATGCAGGCTAGATGAGATGCAGCCAAACGTCCAGAGATGTTCTCCTATGCTTATTTTTTAGCGTCACTAGTTAAGGTGGGACTGAACTTTCCTTTTAAAACAGTCTATGCTTTCTTTCTTCAACTACTCATTGAGTGTCAGTGTTTCCTCCTCTCTCCAGGTGGATTTCCTCAAGGCTGCAGTTATCATATCATCAGATTCAGGGTTTATACACAAGTCAGGTAACCACCCCCTGTTTCACATTTGTCACCAAGAAATGGTCGGAACACAAATGCTTGTTTTTAATTTACTACATGAATATATTGCCCCACCTTGAACCTCCACCTTAACATGGTGGAGAGGTTTGAGTGCTCAAATGATTCCAGGTTATGCTCCATGGTGCGTGGGCTCTTGAACCTAGCTCCTTAAGAGAGGTTGGACTCTCTTTTACTCTGGAGTGGCCCATGGGGAGTGGTGACAGGCTTGGGGTGGGTTTGCTTGTTGCCCGCAGCTCAGACGTCTTGGGTTGGGGTTTATCTTGGTGGATGGGTTAGGGAGAGGTCTCTGACTGTTGTTTCGTTCTACGGGCCGAGGAGCGGTGCGGAGTACCTTGCCTTTTTGGCGTCCCTGTTTTGGGGTGCTAAACAGTGTCCCTCTTGTGGACTCCGTCATTCAACGCCCACATGGATAACGACAGCGACACCTGGAGGGGTGTGCAATGACCAATCTCCCAGATCTGAACCTGAGTGGTGTTTCATTATTGGACTTCTGTGCCAGTCATGGATTGTCCATAACAAACACCATGTTCATGCATAAGGGTTGTTCATCACTTGGCACCAGGACACCCTAGGCCAGGGTTGTCAAACACCAGTCCTCGAGGGCCGGTGTCCTGCAACTTTTAGATGTGACACTGGTCCAACACACCTGAATAAATGGCTGGATTACCTCCTCAGTATTCAGCTTAGTTCTCCAGAGTCATGCTAATGACCTGATTTTTTTGACTCAGGTGTGCTGAAGCAGAGGCACATCTGCAGGACACTGGCCCTCAAGGACCGGAGTTTGAAAGCCCTGCCCTAGGAAAAAGGCTGATGATGGACTTTGTAGTCTTGTCTTTGGACCTTCAGCCACATGTCTTGGACCCTTGGGGCTGAGCTGTCCACCGATCACGATCTAGTGTTGAGTTGGATCCAGACAGGCTGACCAGACACACTCAGCAGGTCCAAGCTTATAGTGAGGGTCGGTCAGGGATATATTCAACTCCCACCTCATGGAGAACTTTTCTCAGATCCTGGGGGAGGTTGAGACATGGACCATGTTCTCCACCTCTATTGTCCTTGCTGCTGCCCATAGGTGTGGCTGTAAGGTCTGCGGTGCCTACTGCGGCGGCAGTTCCTGGACCAGGTAGTGGACAAGCTGAAGCAGGAGTCCTATCGGTTATTGGAAAAGAGGCACTCCACTTCAGCAGCATATTTCCAATATGTGTTAAGGGGACCTTGATCTTATTGGTTAAAAGGGAAATGTTAAACAGTCTTCTGATGTTCTTTCTCATACCAGAGCTGCTGAGTGTTAAACCCTTTGGTTCCTCAATCCTCAATCCCACCTGCACGTTTTGAAACCTCACACCACCCAATGATCTTGCTACATTGAGTTGTATGACAATGATACAAGAATTACTGAGTAAATGACTTTAGTTTTTCTTGTGACTTCTTGGTACATTTTAAACATCAAATTTAGCATCTTTAATTTATTCTTTAATTTTAGGTATTTATGCATGTTTGTGGGTTTCTTTTTATCATTCAAAAGAATCGCCAGGTTTACTGATACCAAAACACCAGTCTAATGTGGAAAAACATTAGACATTTGGTAAAAAGTTTGTAAATATATTTGAGTGGTAAAATTATAAAAGAAATAATACAGCAAGAAATTCACATGTATTAAATAAACAAAGGAAAAATATATATGAATTGAAAATAGAAATAGAAATATCTATATCTATATTCATATCTGATTAAATTATCAATTATTGAATAAATCTTTTCTTTTTATTATTTTGTTGCATGTAATGGTGCACTAATTTATATTTCTAGCTACTTTTTGGCTCAGTAATTATTTTAGTGAGGGATTTATTTCTGTATTTATTCACAATTATGGCAGGACTGGTCTTCCACAGTTTTGTACATATTCAAAACACTGGATAAATGCAAGAGAGTTCTGAATCTCATGAGATGTTTAGTTAGACGTGAAAGTGGAGCAGATGAAACTGCTTTGAAGGCTTTATACACAGCATTAATCCACTTGGTGCTAGATTATGGTTATGTGTTGTATTAGTAAGCAGCAAGCACATCTCTTGTTGAGAGTGTATTCAAGCACAGGCTTTAAGAGAGGCTTTTAAGGTTAATCACAGGATAAAAATCAGGAGGAAACAATTATTGTTGAATTACTGGATTGGTTTGTGGGGTCATGGTCAAGAGCATCTAACAAAAGAAACATTGCAACCTTGTTGGGAAAGGGAGAAGAGAGAGAAAGGAAGCTTTGGTTGGAAAGTGCAACAAAAAGCAACAAAGCTTAAATTAGATCAAATTAAGTTTAGTCCAACAGTGTCGTTACCAGCAATCCCTCCCTGGATACTTCTTGATGTCAAACTAGATTTTACATGTGTCATAATCCTGGTGTGTAAGTGTGTGTTTATGTATGTTTGAGTGTTGTTTCTAATAGAGGACCTCTGATGGAGGCTGATGGAGGCGTGGCTGGTCTGCAGCAGTTAGCACACCTGTCCATATTTCCGTCATTTGCCTGCTGGGGACGAGCTGCAGGACTACCATACTTTGCCTGATGATCAACCCATGTGGGAGAGCCAAGCCTCCTTCGTTACATTCTAGTGTTTCCTCTAATCTCCAGGAAAACTGATCTAATTGTTACTAAACCTCTGCTCAGTTTTCAGGTTTCAGTCACCACTGGGGTCCACACCAACCCAAGAACCATCCTTCAAACCTCTTCATAACAGAAATCCTTCAGAACCTCATCCTTGCCATGGTCGCCCGCTTGCAGCTCCATCCTCTCCAGCATTCATCTACCTGCCTTATCAAGCAGATAAGATTAAGTAAAACAGAACTAAAATTTGTTCTTCACAACGCTTCCCATCAGCACAGCAGGTCCACTGTCAATAAAAAGAATTGTAAACAACTTAACACCATTTCTCCACTAGTGGGTGAGAGGAGGATGTAAGCTAAGCTCACATCCATCATGGACATAACCTCTGACCCACTGCACCAGACTGTAGAGGAGCTGAGCAGCTCCTTCAGTGGCCGACTGAGACACCCTCAGTGCAGGAAGGAGCTCCTTCATCCCCACCGCTGTTCGACTGTCCAATTCTACCATATAATAACTAATCACAGTCAATAACTACCACAAATCACCTCCACCATTTTCTCTACATAGGTTATTGTTATTTTATTTCATTCTTTTATTACTACTTGTTTTTACACATTAACCTTGTTTCTAATTAGATTGCACATTTTTTCATAACTATCTGCACCCCATCTGTGTGTTGCTAAGAGCTGCTGTAACAAGTTCATTTCTCCATTGTGAGATCAATAAAGTCAATCTTATCTTACCTCATTTTATCTTATCTTATATATATATATATATATATATATATATATATATATATATATATATATATATATATACAGATTTTCGTTCTCCGATGAGCTAACCCCTCCCTCCTGCTTCCCCATGTCTAAAGGGATTGCTCAATCCAGCTCTCCAACGGGTCCGGACTTCCCTAAACCTGAAAGATCTTACAGGGGGTTTGATCCTAGTTATTCTTGTCTCCATTTATGTTTAATGATTCATAGTTAATCCTTCTCTGTATTTCTACAGAGCTTCCAGTGGTTACACTAGTTATCTTCTCACGCTGCACCAAAGAGCACTATAGATGGTTTTTCATGTGGTCCCAAACCGTGAGAAGGTAACTGAAGCCTCTTTTAGCTGCTACCAGCAGACTGAAACTGGTCAGGCTGTGGTTTGGTCTTCATAGATGTTGATTCTGTTCAAACCTGAGAAACTGTTTGCTTCTTACTTTGATGTGAATGTGTCTCACTGAGCAACAAAGGTGAAAAGCTTTGTGGTTTCCACTGCTGAGCTTCAGATAAACTCTCCCTGACACTCGTGGTGAAGATGAGGAGAAGCTTGCTGCTGAAGCCCATCTGCTTCAAGGTTTCATGTGTCGTGCTCTCAGTGATGGTGTTCTGCAGACCTTGGTGGTAATGAGTGGTTATTTATGCTACTGTTGCATTTCTAGCATCTGGAACCAGTCTGTCTGTTCTCTTCTGACCAGTGAAATCAAAAAGACATTCTTCATCCAAACATCTGTGGCTCACTTGAACTTGTCTCTTGTTTGGACCATTTTCAGGACTAGTCGGTGGAGCAGCAGGTAGCACTGTTGCCTTGCAGCTAGAAGGTCTTTGGTTTGAATCCTGCCCTGGGCTCTTTCTGTATGGAGTTTGCATGTTCTCCTTGTGCATGCATGGGTTCTCTCTGGGTACTCCAGCTTCCTCCCACAGTCTAAAAACATGACTGTTAGTCTGATTGGTGTCTGTAGTTTTCTTTAGGTTTGTTTGTCCAGTGTGTCTCTGTGTTGCCCTGTGATGGACTGACTATCTGTCCAGGGTGTCCCACTTCCTGCCCAATGACCACTGGAGATCAGATCAGGATGCATAATTATTTTAATGATAATATATTAATCATGCTTCTAGTGACAGGGCGCTTTTAAATTGAGTACTTTTTGTTTTACACCTTCCGCTGGCAGCAACAGTTAGCTTCAGTCAGTTAGCATTAGCAATGCTAACTCTGCTAATGCTGCAAAGAGGCTCTTGTTGAAGCTCTGGAGCTTCAGTTTTATGAAGCTGCAGTAAAATGATTATGCCTTCAGTAATTTGATCCTTTCTTCTTTGTTGGTCCACAGATCTCAGGCAGTTGTGCTTCACTACTGTTCTGTTCACTGAGATGAAAGAAGAAGAAGAAGAAAATCCTTTAATGATGTGACTCCTGGAGCCAGACAGTAAAATGTTGTTGTGAGTAAAACTAGATTCACTGACAAAGAAACATTCATTATTATGTTCAGATTTATGAAGCCCTGCTGCTTCATTTTACACATTATAAACATTATGAAGGTTTGCATTCACAAGAGTCTGATTTCTGCTCCTATTTTTATTAATAAATTCATATATTTGCTGTAAAGACATTTGCATCAAAACTAAATGTTCAGTTTGATAAAAGCAACCAACAAATAAAAGGTTGACAAACAAATGTTAATGTTAAAGAAACTGAAACAAATATGAAGCTAAAAAGAACAATAGTTTAGTTATTAGTTTAGATTAGTAATTCCCAACCGAGGGTGCTCGTACCCCTAGTGGTACGTGAGCACATTGTAGGGGGAAACATTTAATATTTTATTTCCAGGATGACCGGTAAACATCAGTTAGTAGGATAATCAGTTAGTAGGGATAGTTCTTGGACGTGTGATGCTTTATTAGGACCCAGGGGCAAAATACACCAAGCTTTTATCAACCAAAAGAACCAAAAAGGAACAATAAAACAACTACAGATGGGAAAGACTAGAGCAGGGGCTTCATTGCTGTTCCGCTACCTCAGAGAGAAATTAGCAGCTGTTTCCACTCTGCCTCCAGATCTACCAAAGCTCATCTCAAGTGTCTCATTAAAGCTGAGTTAAATTATGAAAATGAAAGTAAAACTGATATAGTGACCCTGAATATTATTTCTGTGAACTGGTTTTTTAGGTTTAAATATCTGTTTATTGGGGACTTGTTCAAAAGATCTCCAGTTTTTGTTATAATAAAAGAGTAATCTTTATGGACTTGGAGGAGCTGATTTTCATCCCAGCCGCTTCACACTCGGCTGCGAACCGCCCCAGTGCGCACTGTAGGTGTTGGCTAGAGGGGGCCAGCAGGACCATGTCATCCGCAAAAAGAAGAGACGAAATCATCTGGTCCCGAAACCAGACCCCCTCCGGCCCTTGGCTGCGCCTAGAAATCCTGTCCATAAAAGTTATGAACAGGACCGGTGACAAAGGGCAGCCCTGCCGGAGTCCAATATGCACCAGGAACAGGTCCGACTTAGTGCCGGCAATGCGAACCAAACTCCTGCTCCGCTTGTACAGAGACCGGATGGCCCCTAGTAAAGGGCCCCCGATTCCATACTCCTGGAGCATCCCCCACAGGTCATCACGAGGGACACAGTCGAATGCTTTCTCCAGGTCCACAAAACACATGTGGACCGGTTGGGCAAACTCCTGTGAACCCTCGAGTACCCTGTAGAGGGTATAGAGCTGGTCCAGTGTTCCACGGCCGGTACGAAAACCACACTGCTCCTCCTGAAGCCGGGGTTCAACAATGGGCCGGACTCTCCTCTCCAATACCCTGGCGTAGGCCTTACCAGGGAGGCTGAGAAGTGTGATCCCCCTGTAGTTGGAACACACCCTCCGGTCACCCTTCTTATGTAGGGGGACCACCACCCCAGTCTGCCAATCCAGAGGCACTGTCCCCGTCCGCCATGCAATGTTGAAGAGGCATGTCAACCATGACAGCCGTACAACATCCAAAGACTTGAGGTACTCAGGGCGGATCTCATCCACCCCCGGAGCCCTGCTTTTTAACCACCTCGGTGACTTCAGCCTGGGTGATGAAAGAGTCCAACCCCGAGTCCCCAGCCTCTGTTTCCACCAGGGAATGCGTGATGGCAGGATTGAGGAGATCCTTGAAGTACTCCTTCCACTGCCTGATAATGTCCCCATTCGAGGTCAGCAGCTCCCCACCCCCACTGTAAACAGTGTTGGCGAAGCACTGCTTCCCCCTCCTGAGGCGCCGGACGGTTCGCCAGAATCGCTTCGGGGCCAACCGGTAGTCCTTCTCCATGGCCTCACCAAACTCCTCCCAGGTCCGTGTTTTTGCCTCTGCCACCACCTGGCCATGGCACGCTTGGCCCCACGGTACCCGTCAGCCGCCTCAGGAGTCCCACAAGCCAACCACAGCCAATACGACTCCTTCTTCAGCTTGACAGTGTCCCTTACTGCCGGTGTCCACCACCGGGTTCGGGGATTGCCGCCATGACAGGCACCGCAGACCTTACGGCCGCAGCTACGGGCAGCAGCTTCGACAATAGATGTGGAGAACATGGTCCACTCGGATTCTATGTCTCCAACATCCCTCGGAATCTGGTCAAAGCTGTCCCGGAGGGAGTTGAATACATCCCTGGCCAAGGGGTCCGCCAGACGTTCCCAGCAGACCCTCACTATGCGCTTGGGCCTGCCAAGTCTGTCCGGCTTTCTCCTCCCCCAGCGGATCCAACTCACCACCAGGTGGTGATCAGTGGACAGCTCAGACCCTCTCTTCATCCGAGTGTCCAAAACATGCGGCCGAAGGCCTGATGATACGACAACAAAGTCGATCATTAACCTCCTGCCTAGGGTGTCCTGGTGCCAATTGCACTGATGGACACCCTTATGTTTGAACATGGTGTTCATTATGGACAATCTGTGACTAGCACAGAAGTCCAATAACAAAACACCGCTCGGATTCAGATCGGGGAGGCAATTCCTCCCGATTACACCTCTCCAGGTGTCACTGTCATTCCCCACGTGGGCGTTGAAGTCCCCCAGCAGAATAATGGAGTCCCCGGGAGGGGCACTATCCAGCACCCCGACAGCACTCCGCACTACCACTCGGCCCATAGGCAGAAATGATAGTCAGAGACCTCTCCCCAAACCGAAGGCACAGGGATGCGACCCTCTCATCCACTGGGGTAAACACGAGACAGCTGAGCTGGGGGATGACAAGCAAACCCACCCCAGTCCGAGGCCATGGTTCTCGACCGGAAAAGAGTGGCTTGTCCTCTTCAGGTTGGAGGGGAGTTCCTGCCTCAAGTGGAGGAGTTTAAGTATCTTGGGGTCTTGTTCACGAGTGAGGGAAGAATGGAGGTTGTGTTTGCACCTCAACCATAACTGAGCCGGTTTAGGCTAAACCTGATTCCCCCTTACTCCATCCAACAGGGGGGGAAGAAGACGGAGGTAAAAATAAGGAAGATAGCTCAGGATAACCTTAACCACTCTAACTACAAGCTTTATCAAAAAGGAAAGTTTTAAGCCTAGCCTTAAAAGTAGACAGGGTGTCTGCCTCACGGACTAAAACTGGGAGCTGGTTCCACAGGAGAGGAGCCTGATAACTAAAAGATCTGCCTCCCATTCTACTTCTAGAGACTCTAGGAACCACCAGTAAACCTGCAGTCTGAGAACGAAGTGCTCTGTTAGGAACATATGGAACAATCAGATCTCTGATGTATGATGGAGCTAGATCATTAAGGGCTTTATATGTGAGGAGGAGAATTTTAAATTCTATTCTGGATTTAACAGGGAGCCAATAAAGGGAAGCTAAAATAGGAGAAATATGATCTCTCTTTTTAATTTTCATCAGAACTCTTGCTGCAGCATTTTGAATCAGCTGAAGGGTTTTAACTGCATTTTGTGGACATCCTGATAGTAACGAATTACAATAGTCCAGCCTTGTAGTCCAGTTTTATATTTCGGATTGCCGCCCTTTGCTGTGATGACTGAATAATTAACCTTTGGCCGTCTCTCAATGAACCTTTGGTAAGTTATTAAGAGAGCAAAGCAGTAATCACAGGAAAAAACATTGATGATGAAAACAAAATTATAGCTTTTGTAGAAGCTGTAAATGTAAAATAAAGCTGTAATTTAAAATTAGTTCTTTCACATTTTTTGTTTACAACATCACTCTTTATGTGTTCCTTCAAAGTTTTGTCGCCTTTAGTGAGAATCTACAATGTAAATAGTCATGAAAATAAAGAGACCCATTAAGTGAGAAAATGTATCTAAAACTTTTGACCGGTAGTGTCATATATATAAACGTTATTGAATATATCAAAACAACATCCAGCCGTTTGTATTGTAACATCTCAGATGTTTCAAACATTTCTTCAACATGAAAACCCTTAACTACCCAGTTTTAGTTTTCTTAATAAGGCACAAATTTAACGCACAAATTGCATCCATTAGCAGGCGTGTTAACGGTGCTGAATGCAGGAGTTGTAGCCATATATCTGAGGCTGACCAAAATTGTGCAAATTGTCCATTGGCCTTGCACTTCACATCAAAAATTTTACAGCAACCGTAATCTGTTTGAGCCTTCAAACCTTAGCCATTTTCCTCTCTAGCGTGGATTCTCATGTGTTTGTTTAAACTTGATTTATGGCTAAATCTTTGTCCACACAGATCACAACAGAAAGGTTTCTGTCCAGTGTGGATTCTCATGTGTCTGTTAAAAGGTCCTTTTAGGCAAAATCTTTGTCCACATAGATCACAACAGAAAGGTTTCTGTCCAGTGTGGATTCTCCGTGTGTGTTTAAACTTCCTTTTCGGCTAAATCTTTGTCCACATAGATCACAACAGAAAGGTTTCTGTCCAGTGTGGATTCTCACGTGTGTGTTTAAACTTCCTTTTTGGCTAAATCTTTGTCCACATAGATCACAACAGAAGTTTTTCTGCCCAGTGTGGATTCTCATGTGTTTGTTTAAAGTGCCTTTTTTTCCAATAAAGTTTTTACCACAGTCTTCACAGGTAAACTTCACTCCTGTCTGGACTTTCTTTGGCGATTCGACATTTTTCTTCTCTGTGAAACAGTTCTTCCCATCTAGCGAGCTTAAAGATCCTATTTCTGAATTTATGTCTTTCTGAAGAAAGCCACGGTGAACAAATTGTACAGCAAACTCAGGGAAGCTAAAAGGTTTGTTAATGTTTCCATCATCGGCTTTTTCATCCTTCTCAGTGTCTTCAGTTTCTGAGGAAATGGAACCATCTCCATGATCTTGTATCCTGATGGATTCTTCTCCTCCATCGATGTCTTCTGGAAGCGCTCTGCCTTTAATTTGGTCTTGATAAAGCTGTGAGAGCAGAGGGGACTGTTCATCATCCTCACTCTTTATGGGAGTAGCAGTGACTGGAAACCTGATGGCATCAATCTCCTCCTTCCCATTGAGCTGCTCTCCCCCCAGACTGGTGTAGACCTCCTCCTGTTCCTTCTTTATGTGGTGGGGCTTTGGGTCATGTAGGCCAGCACAAGGTCTGTGCTTTTCAGGAGCTGCTTCTTTAACCATCAGCATCTGCTTAACATCTGCAGGAAACACTGAAACACATCATGCATATTAGAAAGTTTTTTGACTTCATATGGACTGAGTGACTTTTTAATAAAGATATATTTAGGTACTTTGGTTACATTAAATTCTTTGATTTAAATACCATTTATTCTTAGCCTTTTATTTTGCATTGTTGCTTCTTATGTCTGTTGATTTATGTCATGATCTGTTCACTTATTCTCAACAACCATATACTGAAACCATTTTAGTCTTTTTTGTCTCCATCTCGCTTGTCTACGATTGTTTACAGTGTGCAGCATAATTAATCTTTTTAACTAATTTCTATGTGGAATAATCAGGTTTAGAAGCAGGTATAATGAGCAATGAACATTTCAACGTTTTCTCAGTTTAATATAAATTTTAAAAACAATGACATAGAATTCACACCAGATGTTGGCAACTTTCAAATACTCCTCATATAATAAGAAATTAAAGCCAATTATTCCACAAAGAAAGTTAAGGGTAAAAACTTGGAATGACACAGAGAATAAGGATTTAACCCATGAAGAAATGGATGTCTGAAGGTGTATAAAAAGCCAAACAACCATATTAAATCTGTCAGCATTTAGAAAGCATCTTTTATATGTTCAAATCAATATCAGCTTGTTTAAAATTTATTGATACCCTATAAGAAGGTTTCTTATTACTGAAGTATTACACAGAGGGGTAAAACTGGGAAAAGCAAAGAGACCTTCACAAAAAGGTCTTACTATTGCAAAACATACTAATGGCAATGATTACAGCTGCATTTCTAAGCTTCTGACTGTTCCAGTGAGCGCTGCTGCAACCATAATCCTGAAGTGGAAAGGACACTTTCACCGTAGTCAAAGTCAGGTGCCCCTAGAAAGCCGTCTGGTCTTCTGGTTTAAGGTAGCTATAATTAAACCTTTACTTAAGAAACCTTCGCTTGATCGAGTTGACTTAATAAATTACAGACCTATATCCAATCTTCCATTCTTATCTAAAATTCTTGAAAAAATAGTTGCTAATCAAATGTGTGAGCATTTACACAGCAATAACCTGTTTGAAGAGTTTCAGTCAGGTTTCAGAGCTCATCATAGCACTGAAACAGCTCTGCTGAAAGTCACTAATGATATTCTTATGGCCTCAGACAATGAACTTGTGTCTGTTCTGGTTCTGTTAGATCTCAGTGCTGCATTTGATCCAGTCGATCACAATATTCTCTTAAAAAGGCTTTAAACACTGTAGAAGTATTCATACCCCATATGGGGTTCTACAAGTGATGCTGTACAACCACATATTTCAATATATTTTCTCTTTAATAAGCAACACAACTTGCACTGAAAAAAAACTATTCATACTTATTACATGTTTATCTGCCTTAATGCTGTGAAACCTCGTACTCATCGTCTTCCGCTTTATCCGGGACCGGGTCGCGGGGGCAGCAGACTCAGCAGAGATGCCCAGACGTCCCTCTCCCCAGACACCTCTTCCAGCTCCTCCGGGGGGAGCCCAAGGCGTTCCCAGGCCAGCCGAGA
Source organism: Girardinichthys multiradiatus (assembly GCF_021462225.1). NCBI lineage: Eukaryota > Metazoa > Chordata > Actinopteri > Cyprinodontiformes > Goodeidae > Girardinichthys > Girardinichthys multiradiatus. The sequence goes on from NC_061807.1 coordinate 7,441,995, forward strand.
GACATAGTCCCATCAGTGTGTCCTGGGCTGTCCCCTGGGCTTCCTCCCGGTGGGACGTGCCTGGAACACCTCCCGAGGAAGGCGTCCAGGAGGCATCCGGTATAGATACCCGAGCCACCTCAACTGGCGCCTCTCGATGTGGAGGAGCAGCGGCTCTACTCCAAGCCCCTCCCGGATGGCCGAGCTCCTCACCCTCTCTCTAAGGGAGTGCCCGGCCACCCTACGGAGGAAGCTCATTTCAGCCGCTTGTATCCGGGATCTCGTTCTTTCGGTCATGACCCAAAGTTCATGGCCATAGGTGAGGGTAGGAATGTAGACCGACCGGTAAATTGAGAGATTTGCTTTTCGGCTCAGCTCTCTCTTCACCACAACGGACCGGCACAGCGCCCCCGTTACTGTGGCAGCTGCACCGATCCGTCTGTGGATCTCCCGCTCCATTCTTCCCTCAATCGTGAACAAGACCCCGAGATACTTAAACTCCTCCACTTGAGGCAGGAACTCCCCTCCAACCTGAAGAGGAAAAGCCACCCTTTTCCGGTCGAGAACCATGGCCTCGGGCTGGACTCTAACCTACTCTGGAGTGGCCCACGGGGAGAGGCAGCGGGCTGGGGTGGGTTTGCTTGTCGCCCCCCAGCTCAGCCGTCTCGTGTTCTATTTTTGCATCAGAAAGTATCCAAGGTGGTATTGTAGGTAAAGGAACTCTGACCTATATCTAATTTATCTAAATGAATTTCATTAGCTTTATAATTTATTATCCATCCAAAGCTTTTTAATTTTTCCTTTTCCCAACCTGTTGTAAGCACTTTTAATTTTGGATGGTCATTCCTTTGTCCTTGTAAATTTGCCCAATAATTCAAAGATAACTGGTCCCTTTTAAATTTAAGAGGCATTTCTCCCATTTCAACTTGTAATGCTGCTATTGAAGATGTTTTAAAAACACCTGTACATATTCTTAAAGCTTGATATTGAATATAATTTAGCTTTTGGAGATTTGGATCTGCGGCTGAATTATAAACTATGCACCATAATCCAAGACTGACCTAATTAATCCAGTATAAATGGCTTTCAATGCCTTTTTATCAGCTCCCCCACTCGGCTGCAACATCTCATTATATTTAACACCTTCCTACATTTATCTAATATTTTCTTAATGTGTACACCCCATGTCATTCTTTCATCAACCCACAACCCAAGAAACGTAAATTGTTTAACTCTTTCCAACTCCTGATCATATAATTTCAACTTGATTTTTTCATCAACTCTTTTCCATGTAAAAAACATTCTTTTAGTTTTTTCCACAGAAAACTTAAAACCCCATTTATATCACCATTTTTCTACAACTGAAATTGCCCCCTGCAGCTTCTTTACAATAAATTTTAAATTCCTTCTCCTTTTCCACATTTCTCCATCATCAGCAGTGAAAATCCCATTCCACCCCCTACTTCCTTAAACACATAATTAATTATAACAGAAAATAATAACGGACTTACTATGCTTCCCTGAGGTGTCCCATTTTCTATATTCAATCTCTCAGAATACTCCTTCCCTATCCTCACTTGTATTTGTCTTCCTTCTATAAAATTCTCAAGCCATCTAAACATACGACCATTTATAACCATTCTTCTAATTTTCATTAATAACCCTTCCCTCCACATCATATCATATGCTCTTTCAACATCAAAAAATACCGCCTCAACACTCTCTTTATTCACTTGAGCCTTTCTAATCTTGTTATGGGAAAATTATTTTAATTCTCTGACCTTCTTTTTACCTCTCTCACCTCTGACCTCTGTGTTTGGTCACTTAAGAGCAGATGGGCTCTAAATTAATTATCAGGAGTTTTATGGTTAACACTCCCTGAGGTGTTGTATCTCAAGGGATGGTAGATGGGTGCCCTCATAAATAACTTTGTTACCTCTGACCGGGGAGGGTCTAGGGGCTATATTTCCAAACTATTTTTAAGTTTAGGTAGCACCCATCATACTGGTATAAATACTGTCTGTAAATTCTGTTCGGGGCTCTGCTTCACTGACTAAGCTCAGTGACAGGGTCTTCAAATGCTGAATGCCTTTGAATAAACTTATAAAGACAAAGTCCGGTCTTTCTCTTGTGAATGAGTTGACGTCTGTCTCACTTTGATAAGAAAAATCCACAACAATTTTGGCGTCACCAATAGGATCTAACGTGCCAGAGGAATCCGCAGGAGGGATAAGGACGCCTGGCCAGCCTGGAGACTAAGTTGTCCTCAGTCCACCTCCATTTAACAGAGGGGAGTTCTGGTGTCTATGAAGGACCGATCCTGACAAAATTAAAAATAAAAGCAGAAATATATATATTTTCTTCTGCGAGGAAACAACCCCGTTTCTGCTCTCAGCATTGTTTTAATAGCGCTTGATGCCTTCACCGGTCAGGCCCTTATTAAGCTTCTCAGTTATTGCTCAATACTTAGTCATGGTCATCATGACTTTCTGGTTCTTGTTTCCCGGCCTTGGAGATGCCAATAATAGCCACGCAACTGGCTGTAGACTCATCCTCTCTTCTTTGCGCTGGTCTTCAAAGGCCTTCGCTGTCAGGTTCCAGCTGGCTCTCGTCACTCCTAGTCATCCTACAGTTCTCTCCCTAATCTGCTCAGTCTTAAACTTTACACAGTATTACACATTTCATTCTTCAGCCTTCAGCATTTACTTTAAAACACAGTTTTAAAACCATCACTTCATTCTTTTTATTCATACATCATAACTAATCAACATTATATATCTTTCATATTTAGCTGATTGAGAATTTTAAACCTTAATGTTTTTTTACTTTAATTCTCAGTTCTTAACCATATTTCAATCATATATCTTTTAACTTGTTAATCAAAGATTACTAATTTCATTTAATACATGTGAAATAATATAAAATCATCATACATCATTTCTTTGGATATACTTGTTTATATTTTTGTAAAAGATAAGACAGATAACATGTGGCTCCACACAGGCCTCTCCAGTTTCTCAGCTCCAGAATATGAGAATATGCTTGTTTTCACTCTCTACTGCTTCAACTGTGTATTTTAATAATTATTGCATGGATTACACATAAGGATATTTATTGTAACTTTTATTCAGTTACTCAAAGTTGCATGGATTGAAAGATCTCACCTTATTTTGACAATATACCGTGTGTTTATATATATATATATATATATATATATATATATATATATATATATATATATATATATATATATGTGTATACCCTGCTCAAAACAATTAAAGGGAACACTCAAATAACACATCCTAGATCTGAAAGAAAGAAATATTCTCATTGAATACTTTGTTCTGTATAAACTTGAATGTACTGACAACAAAATCACACAAATCATCAATGGAAATTGATTTGGAGTCACACACAAAATTAAAGTGGAAAACACACTAGAGGCTGATCCAACTTTGCTGTAATGTCCTTAAAACAAGTCAAAATGAGGCTCAGTATTGTGTGTGGCCTCGACGTGCCTGTATGACCTCCCTACAACGCCTGGACATGCGTTCAAGAATCTTTACTGTCATTATGAGACCATAATAAATTTCTTTTGAAACATCCGGCTCAGTGGACACCCTTGAAAAATATAAATAAAATAAATGTATAAAAATTATATATATAAAAATTAATTTGTATATTTCATTCATTTATTTTTTTCTTTATCTTTCCAGAGGCAACGTTGATGGTGGAGCAGATTTCATCGAGACCTGGACAGCAACAGCGCAGACAGAGAGTTTCTCTATCCTTACGTGACCGTTGTAATAAAGCATCATGTTTAACGCTTCTGGCTGCATGTCAGACATTGTTACTGAAACATTGCACTGATATCAAGGTAATTTAAACTGATCCCTGGGTCTTATTCTTCTTCTTCTTCTGATACTCATGTTAATATGGAAAGCCAGATCACACATGCGCTGAATGAGATAAGGAATGTTGTTGCTCAACTTAATGAAATTCCTGTTAGTGCTGATGTAGCAGATAACATCGGGTTAAATGCATCTTCTGCTAACAGTGAAAATGTAATAAATCAAAATCTGTACGGTGACTTTTTACGCTCATTAGAACAGGCTGTTGAAGATTTAAATAGAACACCGTCTCCATCCAGCATTCAGCAAAATGAATCAGCTGACTTACAAATTCCTTCAACGTCACACGCCGCTGATCATATTGGGCAGCATGGCGGCAATTTCAATCCAGAGGTTGCAGTCAACCCTGATCAGATTGAGGGAGATCCTCCTGCGACTGTTGAACGTGAACGTTTTAATAACATTGAAATAAGGAGACCTTTTACCATCCCGCCTCCCTGCCCTGGTCATGTTCCTGATCTCGCTGCAATCTATATAAACATCATGCATATTCTCACTGAATTAGCCGATACTGCAAGATCTTTAGCCAGACGTAACGATGTTGTGCAGCTAGAATTAGTCGGGGAATATCTGAACCGTAACGTCACGTTTACCATTAACAATGATGGGAATATGATTCTGCCTGCTTTTGAGGATTTTCTGGATGAGTTAGTACATTTTGAATGCTTCATCGACGAGAACGGTGTGCACATCCCTTATCTGGTCTGTGTTAAAACGCTGAAAGGTGAGGAATGGCATGCTTATGGATTGAATTGCACCCAAATATTTCTTCTCCATTTCAGGAGACCGATGTACAGAGGCTTTACCTTAATAGCTCATAAAGCGCGTGGATATGACAGCTACCTGATTCTCACAGCTATACTGCAGTTAGGCATTAAACCTCATCTCATCATGCAGGGAAGTAAAGTTCTCTGTTTAACCGACCCTGATTACAGGTTAAAATACATTGATAGCCTGTCCTTCATGTGTATGAAGCTTAGTGCGATGCCGAAAGCATTAGGTTTTAGTGATAAGACCAAAGGTTTTTTCCCCCACCTATTTTCGTCTGAGCAACATCTCCAGTATGTGGGGTCTTTTCCTCCTCCATCCTCCTACGCTGTAGAACGCATGAGCCTTCAAGAACAACAGGTGTTTAACAGCTGGTACAGAGAAGCAAGCAAAGGGGTCTTTGACTTTGAGAAGGAAGCTCTTCGTTATTGTAAAAATTATGTGGACGTTCTATTTCAAGGTTGTGTTCAATTCAGGGATGAGTTCTTTAAGGAGACAAGTGTGGATCCGCTTAAATGCGTCACGATAGCCTCAGCCTGCATGAAGGTTTTTGTAACCAATTTCCTTCCTCTTAAAACCTTGGCTATCCCCTCACCTCTGGACTACAGGCGTAGTAGTAAGACGTTTTCCAGCACGTCCATTCAATTGCTTGGCTGGATTTCAGACAGCAGAAAAATTGACATCGAACATGCATTAAACATGGGGGAAAATAAAATTGGTCCATATTCTGTGGATGGGTATGCAGAGATTAACGGTGTCAAAGTTGCGTTTGAATTTTACGGTTGTTTTTTCCACGGCTGTAAAAAGTGTTACATGCCTCATGACAAATGTCCTTTGAGAGGGGTCGCATTTGAACAGTTTTACGCAGCCACTGTTGAGAGAAGCAAGGTACTCCAAACTGTGTACGGTCTTCATCGAGGTCATCTGGGAGCATGAGTGGACTGAAATGAAAAAATCAGACCCAGGGGTGATCAGCTTTCTTGAGAAAGTTAATGCACCCGAACCGTTATCACCCCGAGATGCTCTGTATGGTGGACGCACCTGTCCTATGAGGTTGAGGTATACAGCGGCGCCGGGTGAAACTGTACACTATGTGGATTACACATCTCTGTACCCCTATGTAAATGCTAGCTGCGTCTTTCCCCTCGGGCACCCCACCATCATTTACAAAGATTTTGATGACCCCAGCAGCTACTTTGGCCTCGTCAGAGCTGTGGTCTACCCCCCACGAGGTCTCTTTTTCCCTGTTTTGCCTTACAGAACATTCCAAGGTAAATTGGTGTTTCCTCTCTGCTGCACATGTGCTGAAATAAATAACCAGTCATGTCCCTGCAGGCATAATGATGAGGACAGAGCTCTGACAGGTGTGTGGGTGAGTGTAGAGTTTAGTAAAGCGTTGCAGTGTGGTTATCGCCTTGCTAAAATCACAGAGGTGTGGCATTTTGAAAAGAGCAGTGACACAATCTTTAAAGGTTACATTCATTGCTTTTTAAAGGGTAAGCAGGAGGCTTCAGGCTACCCATCTGAAGCGGTGGATGAGGAGAGCAGGTCAAAGTATGTAGCAGACTACAAACTCCACCAGGGTATCCAATTAGACGCAGGCAAAATCGAGGTGAACCCTGCCAAAAGACAGGTAGCAAAACTGTGCTTAAACAGCTTTTGGGGAAAGTTTGCGCAGCGAAGTGATTTGTCTCAGACCACAGTCATCAGTAACCCTGATGAGTTTTTTAGCTTCATGTTCTCGATCTCGAATAAATACAGGGTTAACTACTTCCATTTCTTCAACCCTGAAATGTGTGTAGTGCAGTGGAACTACAGTAAACTAGAGGCTGACATTTTTTCGGGAGTCCCACGGGTCATGGGATTCCCACGGGAAACCCGCAAGACGGGAGACAGCATCAGTAAAGATCCCGTGATTGGGACGGTACAGGATAAAACATGAACCGGAGCAGACGGGAGCGGGAGCTAACCAATAGGAGGGAAAATAAACTAGGATCAATTGTCTTTGGAAATGTAAAACTGAGACTTTGTTATAAACTTTAAGAAAAAAAAACTTGGATCGACGCCGCCATTGTGTAGTTTTTTTCCAAGAAGCCTATACTATAATGTGAGTCAAACGAACTACACGACCCACACGCCAACAGGGCTTCTGCTCGGTGTTTTCCACCTGCGTTCAGGATGGAGGGAGCAAACGCAGGTGGAGAACTGGACGTGGTAAAATTGGATTAGCAACGTAAAGTCAGAAGTAAGGACTTATCTATTAAACTCAGAGCTGACAGGAAAGTCGCAAATATTACCAAACTTCAGGAGAGTTGAATGTAGCGGTTTTAACACGCAGTCTGCTGCTTGTAAAACGTGTTTAGTTGTAATCAAGTTCACCAGTAATTAAGGCACACTTGTAAGGCAGATTCTGGATTAAATCAACCCTGCATCTCTTCATTCATCAAACCAAAAGTACCAACATGTGTCAAGTCTCATCTGACCAACAAAATTGCTGCATGTGCGCTAAAGATTTAAGAGGTAAGGTACGGAAGCCCGTGAGGGGACATGGGGAAATTTATTTATTTTGCGTCTCCACGCAATACTTTTATGTTCGGCATTTTGGAGCAACAGCACAGATGACAAACTGCTCATAAAACAAACACTGATATGTCATTGATATGGATTATTTGTCATATGCAGGTTAACACGCAGTAAACAATGCGATAAAATGCTTAGGATAAGAAGAACCGTTCAAATCACGATAAAAACAAAAACACTAATGGCGTGCAAAACAAAGTACACATCATGCAGCAGTAATAAACAAACAAAGTGTCACAGATGTGGTTTCGTGCTGTATTATGGTCCAGAGTTCAGTAGTTTGTTTGACAGCTTGGGGATAAAAACTGTCTTTTAGTCTGATTTGAAGATAATTTTATTTAAGGCTGATTTCAAAATAAAACTCAATAAATCTCAAAACGGGTGTAGTGTTTGTTCCATTTTTGAAGTTATCTGGTTTGGAAACTATCCCACAAAGTATTGCGAAATAACGCAAAGACTATTGCGTAGGGACACAAAAGAAAAAGAATTCCCCATGTCCCCTCGCGGACTCCGTATAGAAAGGCTTCATCAAGGGAAGATATTAAATAAATATGTTGTGAAATAGAAAAAAATTTAGTGTACCATTAAATGTACAATTTATTTAATACATCATTAAATATTAAGTGTACCACTAATTATGTCATGTCATCTTTAAAATTATACTTAATTATTCAGTGGCACATTTAATTGCATAATAGTCCATTTCATGATATAATGGTACATTTGTTGTTTCTAATGATGTATTAAATGAATAAATGGTACCTTTAATTTAATGGCACATTTAATGTTACATTTCTTTCATGTTACATTTACTTCACTTATGGGACATTCACAACATTTATTTATTTAATGATGATTTTATTGTATTAAATTTGTCCAGTTTGACCCTCCATTCTTGATGCCTGTATAGGAGGTCATGTCAGAATTTAAATCAGGTGTTCTGGAGCAGACAAACATCTAAAACTTGCAGGGAAGGGGTCCCTGAGGACCAGGGTTGTGAACCATTGAGCTACAGTTTCTAAATTATGAAGGTAATGCCTTTTTGGCCTTTTGTTCAACAAGTACAGTTCTTTTGCTAGGTGCATTTTTCTTTCGTTTCAGCAACTTGAAACATAAAAGTAATGTCATTGTTCAAAGGAAACAGTCACTTAATAAATAAGCAAAATACAACTATGTACATTTTGTTTATTCAACTAAGATAGGCATGGTCTGTTTCCTTGTTTAATATTTTATTATTTCTTCATTATTATTCTTTTTACTTTAACTGGCCTTTACTACAGCTAAAAACAGGGACCTAACTGGTCCTTCAAAGAAATTGCCAAAAGACTAAATGAGGAAAACAAAAATGGGAGTGGCACAGGAGTGGGAGTCGTTCTGAATGGGAGCGGGATGGGAGTGGGAGTCAATTTACCAGGAGTGGGACAGGACAGGATTTTTTTTGTTATGCTGGCCTGGGATTGGGATGAGACAAGACATTTTTCTGTGGGAGCGGGATGGGACAGGAGAGAAAATCCACTCCTGTGTCACCCTCTACAGTAAACGTGTCATCTCTCCCCCAAGCAAGGTAAACAATGTGTTTATTGCATCATTTTCCACCGCTTATGCGCGTTTAAAGCTTCTCAGCAGCATGGAGCAATTGCAGGACAGATTGATTTATATTGACACGGACAGTTTGATTTATGTGACAAAAAGTGGTGAAACTCCTCTGGAATTGGGGAATTATCTGGGTGATCTTACTGACGAGCTCGCGGGAGACAGCATTTCGGAGTTTGCATCAACAGGACCCAAGAGTTATGCATATCAAACCAAAAACCAGAAAAAGCTAGTGATACGTGCTAAAGGTATCACTCAGACGCATGAATGCAGCGAGAGGGTCAATTTGGACAGCATCAAAGGGCTGGTCGAGGGCTACTTACAGGGGTCAAGTGAGGGTGTCACTGAAATCCCTCAGCACACGATCAGGGGGGATAAAAAGAGATTCCTCTTAAGAAATGCTGCATTTGTTAAAAGGTTTCGGTTGGTGTATGACAAGAGATGCCTTTTTTCTGACGGGACAACTCTTACTTTTGGTTATTAGAGCATAAGAAGAAGAAGAAAGATAAAATAAAAAAATAAAAATGTTGCAATCTGCCGATTTACAGGAGGTTGATTTTGATCCTAGATTTAGAGCACCTTTCTCATGTATGATAATAGGAAAAACATTTTTTGTAAAAAGTGTTTTGCAGAACTGTAACCATGTCATGGATGTTGTTCCAGAAAATATTGTATGGATTTACACATCTTTTCAACCCATGTATGCTGAATTGCAGAAGATGAATAAACATATTAAACTCGTGGAAGGATTGCCTCATTCTTTTGAAGATGAAAATCTGTTTCCTCCTGATCAGAATCATCTGATTATTCTAGACGATGTTATCGCTCAAGCCTCAGATGATGAAAACGTGATGAAGGTCTTTACCCAGTTTCGTCACCATCGTAATATGAGTGTTATGATGTTGACTCAGAAAGTTTTTCATCAAGGAAAGTTCAGTCGCACTATTAGTTTGAACTGTAATTATATGGTGTTGTTTAAAAACCCGAGAGATAAACTCCAGCTGAACATACTGGCCTGCCAAATGTTTCCATCTCAAAAGGGTCTCTTCTTGGAGAGTTTTGAAGATGCGACGAGAAAAGCTCATGGATATTTAATCATCGATTTTACGCCTACCTGCCCAGAACATTTCAGACTGAGAACGGGGATACTTCCTCAGCAGTGGCCTGCTGTGTATGTGCCCAGAACAAAGTAAGTCATCATGTCTGCACGTATAAAAAGGAATGTCCCATTATTCAGAGCATTGTACCAGGCTACTCCGCAGAAGCGCAAAGATATTCTCGCACACTGCTCTCCCGACTTTCTTCAGGCTCTGTGTGAGATTGCTCTGAATATTTTAAAAGGTAACATTAAACTATCACCCTCTCAACACCGGAGATTGAAGAAACAAAGAAAAATCATCAGATTGTTGGGTGATAAAAGAACCGGTATCAAGCGTAAGCAGTTAGCACTCAAGAGTCAAGGAGGTGGTTTTATTCTCCCCATCTTAACGGCTCTTTCTCCCTTGATCGGTGATCTAGTGGGTGGTATAATCAGGAGATAATGTCTCTCAGAACATCGCAGAAGATGTTTCTCATTTCCCCTCATCAACTCAAGCGTCTGACCCAGTCAGACAGATGGCGGAGGAGAATTTGGATGCTGAAATGAGAGCGATAATAAACGAGCCCGGTATGACTTCTTATGAAAAAATCAAGAAATACGATGCGCTTTTGCAGAGGTATCTGACTTTACTCAAGCAAGGTGTGAAAGAACAACAGCGGGTGAGTTTGACGCTGTAGCGTGACACAGAGGTTCCTGAACATGAGCGGTCCCAAGAAAAACAAGGCCCAGGGCAGGACGAGGCCCCTAAGGATCAGGTTGTTACGGATGTACTGAAAAGCCTACCGAAGCATAACCGTAAAAATGCTGAGTACATTTTGATGAAATTATCGGAAAGAAGTGACAGTTGGACTTTGCGAGGTGAATTTGTATTTAAAGGGAATGTTGTAAAAGGGTCCCACATGATTGACTTGTTGAAAAATCTCATTCTTCTGTTTAAGAAATCTGGAGCATGGCTACCCCAAGGGTGGTCAGACTTTCTACATACCTTGTCAGAGGTAAACATCCCCATATCTTCAGTCATTAACCCTTATGCTCGTGATGAATATAGACGGTTCAAAACAGAGGGTACATCTATTGAAAATGGGGGTACAACCCCCAGCGTTAAGCAGAGAAGAACAAGAAGAAGAAGGCAGATAACTCATTCTCCCCATTGGTCGAGATCCGAGCTGGAAGATCCAAAAAATGCTGATGGGAAGTCAAAAAAGTCTCTTACGAAGAGACTTTTTATAAACCGTTATAAGAAAATGAAACATGTAGTCTATTTCTTTTATTCAATAAAATATTTATTGATTATATTTTCAAGTCTAGCTTCGTTCTCTACTTCACACACTAACATATGATGTCATTACACAAATATTATATCATAAGAAAAAACAAACAATGAAAAAAAAAAAAGACAATTTAAATTCCATAACAATCCAGAAACATCTCCAAAGAGCATGTTCCGTGAGTATAAAATGTACAACTTTGATTAACGACACATTTCTGATATTTTTTCACAAAGTTAGATACCATTAAATCATTCCTAATCACATCTCTGGTGTATTTTGACAACATTTGCTGCAGTGATAATCCGCACGCTCTATGACATAGATAAAAAATGCAATGGTGACCGCACACAGTGGACAGAGTGTTTTGAAGCTGATTATTATGATACAATATTTTTGAGGATCTGTCTTCTAAAAATGTTACGATGCTTGACGGGTAGAACTCGAAATCCGGAGAGAATCCATAAGAGTCAAAAAAACTGGATTGACCATTCTCATCCAAAGTCAGAGCTAGCCAGTGTTCTCCCGGCATGTGTGAAGGATGTGTGTTCACAATAAAGTAGGCCGGCCCTGGGAATTTGTCAGCTAGCAGCGGCAGCTGGTCGCACGGCCACACACCACAAAACAAATCTCCCAGCAGATGATGCAGCAGGTTCTCAATTTCATGATTATTCATGTCTGATTAGATTAATAATAATCCACCAGCACACGCCTCTTTGAATCAATCTCTAAAATAGAGTCATAACAAGCGTAGATGATCAGCGTGGTGGTATGAGGCAACGGGTTTCTGAAGCGCATTTCCAATCTTAAATTTCCACTGGAAACTGGAGATAGAGCATCTGTGTCCTCACCCGGGTTAAGATTAAATGCGAATAGAGAGTATCCTTGATTAAATTCCTGACGTGTTATACTCAGCGGAAGATCTTTTAGATGTCGTCTGTAGCCGTAAACAAGTTGTAATACTCTCACTGAATTACCTTGGTTAAAATTGGGCTGGAAGGCCTTAGCAGGAATTTGTCTGCCATCCTTACACAAAGCTAAATATTCCTTATCAAAATGACTAAAGTCAAACGGATTGAGATCGCGTGTTCCTGTAAAAGCGTCATGATCCAGTAATGCAATCACCACATACTTGGGAAAGATACCTAAGAAAAGATTCTCTTGGTTGCATACCTTGAATTTTCAGGGATGGAATATGTTTTAACATTCACATGTGAAAGTGGATACAGAGCATTTGCTTTCATTAAAGCTGAAGCGTGCCCCAGTCGTACAGCTGGAGAGACAGAAACTTTTTTGATGAAAAGAGATGCTCCTAATATCCTGAGTTTGTAAGTGGAGTCTCTTGCTGCCATGAGACAAAAGGCATCGTTGGCTCTTGTAAGTTTAATTTTAAGGTCAACAGAGTTTAAAAGAAGTCTTTCACAGAAAAATATGTCTGCATGCAGGGGGCATAGGAGATGTACCTCCCTGGAATTTGCCGTAAAGCCTGCTCTGCTGTTAAGACCTTGGTTAGGGCCGTTAGTTGTAACAATAGAGTTCAGAGCCCCTGCAGTGTCTTTATAAAAAAGACCAGAGCTAAACTGGCTTTTTAAAGAATCCTCAGAAAAGTTTAACAATGTCTCAATCATGGCTCTATATGGATGTGTAGCGCTGGATTGTGAAATCAATCGATCTCCGAGAGTCACGTCACACTGACTGAAGATGGTGTTTAACGGGTAGTTGATGAGCCCTACAGGTGCATCATCCGGCAGGTTTGTTCCATCCTCGTTAGTAATTTTCACTCTGAGATGCAACAGCGTATCGTTGAGATCTAGATACTTTTCTCCGTCTCCCGGAATGAAAAACTCGATCGGGCCTCCATTGGTGATTGCTGATAAAGGCTGGATCTCGGTGTAAATTTTATCTTCAATAGATAGCTGCGTCATCGGGGCAGAAAATAAGTCCAACTCTGCCAGCGTGCACTCTGATGATTTGTTATGTAAAAGAGCCATTATTTAAATATATCAAAACTTGCAGATTACTTCTTTCCTCTTCGTTTGTCAGCTCCAACTGATCTCCTTTTTCACGTTTGTCGTTGTTTTTTAACCGTCCTTAAACGATCACCAGGGGGTCTTGTTCTGGGTCTTTTGGATAAAACCATAATTCCTGAACCTTCTTGACCTTCAGTGCGTGTAGAACCACTCATTTTACTCACGGCTCTACCGATGACATCCGAAGCGATATTTGATGCAGCCGTTTTCAGATGGGGTTTTGCAATAGCAAATCCTTTTTTAACCAGAGGGGATACGAAGCGGAATAATTTTGAAAATAATGATCCAATTCCGCGTCTGTACATGACCGGAGCCCCATAAAACCCTTGCAGATTACAGCCTGATTGACTTACATAGTAATTTACAAAGCGATTTGGATCACGTCTCAGACTTAGATGTGCCATGTTCTCTCTTGCCTGCTTGATGCAGTGTTGAAGGACCAGGGTAATATGAGTGGTAATCAATCAGTCTTAGAGGTTATATATATCTCTTTCTTTTTATACAAATAAAATTTATCTCAGGCTACGTTGTGATATCACCGGTTTGAAGTGTAGTCTTACGATGGTCTTACTATAGACAAAATTTACAGGAACGTTTTGGTCCGATTTAATTTCTATATTGATATTTTCAATATGTCTTCTGGAAACTGGAAGGTAGTGGGCGGGGTTAAATGTCAGCATAACCATATCACTGAAGTCGCCTTGTACTTTGACGGTCCGCAGTAAAGGTGCAAAAGTGTCGCCTACTATTTGAGGACTGACCACGTCGCTGTAGCAGTACAGGTGTTAGAAACCAGCCTTTATATCCGCCGGAAAAGGAGCCAGTTTTGGTTCAGATACATGAATCCATTCCCCTGGTTTCACGCCCATCATATAAGCTAGAGTGCTGAAGAAGCGTATTTCATACGGACGGTTTGCTTGAAATGCAAATCTCTTTTGAACTTTGCTGAATTTAATGCGGATACCCGAGTTCATTTTTTTGAACAACATTTCCATCTCTGTCTTGAGTTGAATAACGCTGTTATAGTAGCCACTTCTGATCCTTTGCGTATTGATCTCCACATCGCCAACCTTCCTCCATTCAAAGTAGGCATCATAATCTGGTAAATTATGCCATGTATGAGGATATGAAATCTCTGCTAATGCAACCATCCATTGGCCTTCTAAATCAATATGTTGAGCTAAATTTACATGGAAACTCGAACTGGTATTATTTTTAAACACTTCCATGCTAGCGTTAGAGGGAAGGGTAATGTAAAAACCGTCATCCTCTGCCTTGCTGTCCATGATGCTGTATGAATCGTTAGGTTTTAGCACACACCTATTTTATACGTTTCGTAGTTCATCAAACTTGATCCAACTGTTGAATTTCTCAGGCCAATTTTTCCAGCGTACAAAAACCTCTTTGACACCCTTGACGGTGCGTTGATTTAATATTTTCTCCACTTGATACATCTTGTCCTTAAATATTTTTACTTTTTGAAGTTCCTCAGCATAAAAAGAACCCTCAATGGGTTCTCCATCCAAATCTTTGAGTTTGTATACAGGAGATTGGGGTATCCGCTCATACACTGTAAACACTTCACCTGTAAAACTCTGTTTGTATTTTTTGTCAAACACTCCACGTACCTTGGATATTCTGACAAGATCCCCCTGTTTAAACATTGTCAGTGAGGCCCTGCAATATCTGTTGGAGGTAACATCGTACAGATTCTGAAACACTTGAAAGGCATTTTCTGAGGTCACTTCCATTGGGCTCATCTTAATGCTGGTGTGGTAGCTGTGGTTGTAGCTTCTAGTTAAATTTTGCAGGACGTCAATGTACCGCCGGGTGTTGTTAGCAGTAAAATATCTCCACATCCTTGTTTTTAACGTACGGTTAAACCTCTCAACCACAGAGGCTTTTGCTTTACTTGCTGTGGCAAAATGTTCAATACCGTGTTTCTCCATTAGAAGCTTAAATTTCTTGTTAAAAAATTATTTCTTTGCATCAGTCTGAAGTTTTTTTGGGACCTGACTTTCTTTAAAAACTGATTCAAACGCCTTTAGCACCTCTGCAGCAGTTTTCTTCTTCAAAACACGTACATACGCCCTCTTTGAAAAGATGTCAATGACAGTTAATAAATAATTGTAACCGTCATTTTCCTTGGCCAGAGCTTGCATGTCACAGAGATCAGCCTGGAACTGTCTCAATGGTCTGGTGACAAAAACTCTGTTTCTCGGGAACTTTATTCTTGCAGGTTTATGTAAAGTATATGTATCTTCTCCCGATAAAAAATCTTTAACTTTTTCAACCGCTACCTTCTTCCCCGTTTCATCTTGTATAACCCTCCTCAACCTTTCTAAACCCCCTAAACTTCCCGGATTTGATGGGTTGTAATATACATTTTTCATGATCCTTCTTTCAGACATCCCAGTTTTATGCTCACTCTGACGACTACTTGTTAAATAATGAAAAAACAAACACCTGAGGGTATATTTATACTTCTTTTTTTATTTTGTACCCGTATTTAATAGAGAAACAGAAAAAAAAACACATTCAGATAATAAAGATCAATTCAAACATTGCAATCTTTAAAAAAACAAAAAACAAAACTGTTATATATGTATACCAGTAGAAAGCCGAGAGAGAATACAGAAAAGACAAAACAAGTCATCAATCATCTGAGATCGGATCGTAGCACTCTGAGACAGAGTTAAGCTGCTTGAGACAATCATTACCACTCATCTTATTGTACATATCAGTGATTGCACTATGGAAGCCTTGTACCGATTTCAGTTCATATAAAACCGTCTCTGCAATCGTTTTCACTCTGAAATCATCTGCTTGTATGCGTCGAAGTGTCAGAAGTTTCCGAATAGCAGGAAGGAGCTTGGGGTTTACGAGTCGTCGCACGATGCGTTGAAAGTTGACTTGGTAATACTCCTCCTCCAATATCTCCAGGCACTGATGCTGTCGTTGGTTCGTAATGCACCCGTAACAGGTTTCTTTGACATAGTTCAAACAGGTTATGTTGAATAAATGAAGTATTGCTGTTTTCACCGTATTGATGAGAGCGCTTGAGATCCAGCCGTCAATTTCATCACCCTGATTACTCTCCTCCTCTGGTGAAGGCTGAGGGGCAGGTATCGGGTCTGGAGTTTGTGGGGAGGGTGAGTAGCTGATGGTTGCCTCGTCCTCCACGATCACCCTCTTGTCTTCAGGTTGGATATCTGTGTGTACAGACTCAGCCACGCATAGTGGTGAATAGAGGTCGGGTGAAGGCGCATGATACGATCTGAGGTTGTATCCTGTCGGTGTCCCTGGACTGAATAGGGACTCAAAGAGCTGCGACGATGAGGTGGCTGATGAGTAGAGGTCTGGAGAAGGTGGATGATACGGCCCGGTGTTGAAGCTTTCATCATCATGATCAGGAGAGAAGACGGTCTCTTCTTGCTGGTTGTAGAGGTCCCAGTATGGTGTTTTCCCATACGCTCCATACATTCTCAAGGTCTGCCGCCCGCCGTTATGAAGATGAGTCTGTGACCTCGCAGTTAGACCCTGATATATAGCACAGGAAGGTGGGAGGGCCCTCAAGAAGGGGAGTGGGTTCTCAAAAAGAGGGTGGGTCCTCAAAAGAGGGTGGGCTTTAGATCCACAACAGGGAACGTCAGGATTATTTTCACTGACATAACATCAATCCAGCAGCGTGAGTTTTCGAATAGGTTGGAAAGACGCTGTCCAATTTCATTCATCTTCTCAACCCAAGCATCATACGGTAGAGCCAGCACAGTCTTGAATACACCACAGTTCTGATTGAATGCCTCCAACACTGTTGGATGGGTGCAAAAACTTGTTATCACTCATGTAAAAACTTTGTGTTGCAAGGCACCTGCACTATGCCTTCCTCCCTGTGTGTGTGAATTATTGTTATCTCTGTGTGAACCAGCCTCCTTTCCGTCTCACACACATACACCCTGTCTGAACTGTCTGTTGAATTGTGTATATAAATAAAGAGATAGGGTGTCAAAACTTTGTAGTTTCACTGCAAAGTGGGCTACCCTTGCTGCAAGTAACTCTGACTGTATCGTTCTTACCTCTGAGTTGACTAAATAATACCTAACATTATTGGTCCTTCGAAGCCGGATTAATTCAATAACCTTATTTCTCTTTGCTTTAACAGTGACTCTGGGATCCGTGGGGGAAGCCTGACGTCAAGCGAAGCACCACTGCACAACCTCCATTAGCCGGAGTGGCTGAAAGTCCCGGTGTGTGTGAATTCACACCTGGCCAGTGGGTTATCGCCTTCCTCGGCGCGGGGTGACTCTCACAAAGTCCAGAGAGTCACTAAGAAGTCAACTCCGAGGTGAGACAGTTTTAAAATACAGTTCATAGGAAAAGTACTTAACAGTCATTGGTAGTGCGTCGCCGGTAAGGACGCTGCATTCGGATGGTTTTATTCCACCGTGAAAGGAATAGTGACAAATTTGGTACAATCCCGCCGTGAAGAGGATTAAAGAAAGCGAGGATTATTCCCCTGCGAGGGGAATAGAGTAAGCGCTATATAAATAAAAGATAAAAGTACTTAAAAGTCGTTGGTAGTGCGTCGCCGGTAAGGACGCTGCATTGGGATGGTTTTATTCCACCATGAAAGGAATAGTGACAAATTAAGGTAGGGCCCCGCCAAGAAGGGGGCCAAATAAAATGACTAAGGGTTATTCCTCTGCAAGGGAATAGAATAAGCGCTATAAAAGTAAAAAGAACGGAGTAAATTGAGCTCATAAAATAACACCAAGTTAATTTAGAAAAATGTGTTGTGTGTATATGGAGGACTAAGCATTTTAATAGAATCAGCAGGATTCTGCTAGTCCTGTGTTTTCTTTTGCCCAGATTAAAACTACGTACTGGTGACTTTGGAGATTCAGGTCGGATTTCATTCCAGAAAATTAACACCGCTGCGAATTAGTCGCAGTAGAAGGGCGTGTTAATGTCCTCTCCTTAAAGTCTCATGCCAGTGACCTTTTATCTGGGACATTCATACTACAATTAAACTAACATAAAACATAATGGGGAAGAAACAAAGTAAACTAATTGACTTAGAAGGGGAGGTAAAGTTTATGGAGAACTATGTAAAAGGAGCAGGTATGATCTGTCATAGATGGAATAAAAAATAAAAAACATGGGTTTTTGGGCAAATTAGATACAAAGGATGTCTTAAAATTACAAAGGGATCTAAAATTAGAAATAATGAAAACTAAAAAGAGAAAAATAACAAAGAACAATGGGGAAGGGACAGAGAAAAAGCTCTGATTTAACAGAAATATGTACACGATGGCATAAAAATACGGATTTTCAGGTAACTTAATTATCACTGAAATCCTAAAACTACACGGGGATCTTAAACTGGAGATTATGCATTCAAAAGATTCAAGAGACAATAAAAAACCTTGCCAGATTATAATTTCAAAGGGGACTTTTCAGTCCCTGAGTGCTCACAGTTGATAAACAGATTAAAACAAAAAGTTTAATTAAAAAAACAACAATAAGAGCAGCTTTTAACTGTCAGTCAGTCAGTCAGTCATTTTCTACCGCTTATTCCATAGTGGGTCGCGGGGGAGCTGGTGCCTATCTCCAGCAGTCTATGGGCGAGAGGCAGGGTACACCCTGGACAGATCGCCAGTCCATCGCAGGGCAACACACAAACAACCAAGCACACACTCATTCATACACCTAAGGTCAATTTAGAGTGACCAATTAACCTAACAGGCATGTCTTTGGACTGTGGGAGGAAGCCAGAGTACCCGGTGAGAACCCACGCATGCACGGGGAGAACATGCAAACTCCATGCAGAAAGACCCCAGGCTGGGAATCGAACCCAGGACCTTCTTGCTGCAAGGCAACAGTGCTACCAACTGCGCCACCGTGCAGCCCAGCTTTTAACTGACATAGCCATAATACTGAGGCCTTAAGAAAAGCACAGAAAAAAACTTTCAGCTTAACTGAAAACAAATAAGGGGGGCGGACCGCCACCCATCCCAGTTTAGAATACCAAGGTAGCCCCAAATTATAAAGACTAAGAGATGGTTTTAGAGGACGTGGTAAAAGAAGTTAAAAGAGGAGGTGACAATGTGGACAACATGGAAACTGTCCAACTGGACAACCCAGTGAACAATGACTAGAGAAGAGAGAACAGAATGTTGTTAAAGAAGTAATCTGAGAGTAAAAGATTTTGTAGGCAAGTATTAGTGAGAAACAGGTGCTTTAAAAATCATCCTATGGTGTTATACTACCAACAATATCATGATAAAATGCAAAAGATTCATTTTACAGGGAAATAATTCCATATTTGGCTCAGATTGTGTGCATTCTTGATTTTTCCTCTTTGAGAGAAGTTAAATTTCAGCTCTGTGAAACGACCTTGACAAAGAGATGCAGCTGCCTGAAAACAAAGATAAAACTTCTGCAAACAGCAGAAGCCTGTCTCTGCTGAAAGGTCTGAAAAATAAAAAAATTGTAACTCTAACCTGCATGTGTCAAACTCAAGGTCCGCGGGCCAAAACCGGACCTCAGACGTTTAGTGATTCTCTAGAAGTAGAGCCTTTTAATATGGTGATTGTGTGCTTGAATGTTATTTTGTCAATCAATAAGCAGTTTTGTCTGCATTCTGCTACAATCTGCCTTTTGAAAATGTTTTGAATCTTGCTCTTTATGTAAAAAAATATAGAAAAATTGACTAAAGTCTGCAGACACAAAATGAACCTGGATTGAAGCTCTAACTATGTTTATTTAATCTGAGATCCTCTCTAAATGCAACAGTATATGTCAGTCTACATGAGATACTAACAACTTCACCTACTGGTATAATATAAAGATCTGATTGAATATGTGAAACAAACAATGATGAAAGTTTTTCAACAGGTGATGCTCTTCCAGGAGGAAGACAGTGTTCCTAGGAAATGCAGCTCATTTAATAACAATCAATTTTTCTCCTATAGGTGGAAGTTTTGCTGGCTAATCATAGGCTGGATCTATGAAACATTATGTGCACAGAACAAATGACCAAGGTTCTGACTGACCTATGAACCTCACTGACCTGACAATGATAACATGACACCCAACAGATAACACCTGTAAGGTGGACCCACTAAGACCACCTTATTGATTCTTGGTGAATAAAAAAAAAGAATTGAAGCGTTCAAAACAGACCTAGTGGAAACAAAAGGGGTTATGAGGAAACAATGTGCATTTTAAGAATAATAGAAGTCAAATTATGTTCAAATTTTTGCAAATAAAATGACTCTGACAGAGAAATAAGTAAGTAGTGTGTGAATGTGTGTGAATGGGAATGACTGATTTCATTGTAATGCATCTTTGAGGGACCTTAAAAGCGCTAATAAAGGTCTGATGTTCTGATGATCATTGCCAAACTTATATCTTAATAAGGTTTCCAGAATCTTTTTCGAAAAATCATATAAAGATGGCAAAGGTTCTACCTGTATTGAAAATACTGATAACCATAAGAACGTGTATAGACCCGTCTTCAATTTTTCATAATTCTTTTACAAACAGGGTATTTAAACTTTCATGTGGCCAAATGTCTGTATTTGACTTTCTGTTTTTGTGAAATAAATGTCTGTTTCATGTTATGTAAAAATTAGAGTCCTCAACATACCATAATAATATTAGGTCAGTTCTCTATGGTAAAACAAAAAGATTTTAACAGATGTTTAGACTTTTTCCAGTCAGGTTCAAAATTATTGAATTAGACTCAAACTTAACATAAGATGAAATAAACCTTGACAGAATTACTGGATTGGACTGAAATAGAGAAAACTTGAGTTAATTGAAACAAACTTTAGTTACTTGAACTAAATACAAAGCTGACTGAAACTGTATGTTGTATCTATAAAACTGGGTAAGATAAACTAAGATTATAAGATATAATATGCCCTTCATTTTTTGTGTTCATCAGTGAGTGAGTTTTTATTTTTTATTTTTAATAAGAACTAAACCAAGCATTATTTAAAATAATAGCAACTACCAAAAATAGTGATCTCATTTTTAAATGTAATAAGGACATATAAAATATAATAAAAAAGAATAATAAGAATTTGGAAAAACAGAGGCTTTCAACCTCTGCGGGAACAGCACTGACACTGTCAAAGGTAGATCCTAATACAGGAATCTGGAAGCTCACTCTGGCGTGGACAGTCAAAGTCCATCCAAGGACACATTTAGATGAGGCAGAGGGACAAATACAGGGCTTAGCTGAGAGCAAAGAGAGCAACATGCATCCTGCCCTAGCTGCTGTCCCATCTGAACTGTGGTCCCAATCATCAACTGATGTAGGACTTATAAAGGGGTTCCCACCATACAAGGTTAAACTAATATCTGAAAAAAGGCTATCAGTCCGCCAATACCCCTTCAAGCCAGAAGCTGAAGAAGGTACTACGCCAGTAATACAAGATATGTTGAAGTCAGGATTATTAAGAGAAGCACCTGACGCTACATGTGCCCTTTAAATCCAAGTACTCTAATACCTACTGCAGAAGATGGAAAACCACATTCTTATAAAGCAAAAGTTGAAGAAGACACAAAACCCAGACAAGACATTTCTCAAACCCTTATACCAGATTCATGTGTTGTGTTTGTAGATGGCTCAGCATCTAAAGATGAATATGGAAAGAATAGAGTTGGTTATGCAGTAACAACCATCGATAGGACAATAGAAGCTGAATCTCTACCCAATACATGCTCAGCCCAAACAGCATGTGAATTACATGAGGGACAAATACTTACTATATACACAGACAGCCAATATGTTTTCGGATCAGTACATCACCATGCTAAGATTTGGCAAAATAGAGGTTTTAAGACATCATCAGGGACAGAACTAACTCATTTCAACCTATTAAAGAGAAAATGTCAGATCTGCTATTTATAGACACAGACGTGCTGAAAGACGCCCAACAGTCAGCACCCAAGACAGAAATAAAGGCCTGGCTAAAGAGAGGAGCACAGAAAAATGATGACATCTATCAGATAGAAGATAAACCAATCCTCCCAAAAAATGTATACAACACAGCGGCTACAGTGACACATTGGGAAGACCCACGTGTCAAGGGGGGAATATGTCACATCTGGTAAAGCATTAATGCTACACTATAAATTTTTCTGACTATGCAAAGAATTTTTGCAGATCATGCATAATTTGTTGCAAACACGGGGAAGAAATATTGCCTAGTTGTAATAGATGAACCTAGTGACACATTTCTTCCCCACATATGGTATCCCACAGATTATAAGGTCAGATAATGGAACTAATTTTGTAAATAAACTAATAGAACTAAGTTCTAAAGCATTAGGGTTTCAGTTAAAGATTAAGGAAAACAATGGAAGAAACAGGGAGGCCATGGCCCGAATGCCTATCCCTGGTTAAATTATGGATGAGAATAACTCCAAATCAAACTGGTCTTACTCCATTTGCCACCTGCTGTGCATCATTGTATGGCTCCACCCACTATATTCTGAGCCTGAGATCACGTGACACCAAGTTGCTGATATAAATTTGTATTCTCAAAGAAATAGTACATGGCAGACCGTTTTCTCTGCCCTCTGACATGAATGAAATAGAGAAAACACAACAGGAAACTTCATTAGCTGAGTGGATGAATAAAATGTTGCAGACAAAAGAACAACAAATGTCCAGTGGTCTGCCGATAATCTCTGCTCCTATCCCACAGAATGACCTGAGGCCTGGAGACCTGGTCCTGATTAAGACACTCCACTGGAAGGACTGGATCACTCCTTGGTGGAAAGGGCCGTTTCAAATACTCCTGACAATGCCCACAGCTCTGAAAATAGCAGAGAGGCCTTCCTGGATCCATAAAAGCCACTGTAAGCCAGTTTTGCCGTTACAGGAGCCAAACCAACCGACGGGGTAAGCAGAAGGAAGTCCGGGTTCAAAGATGGCCCAGCGTCTCAAACCGGTGAAGAAAACAGCTGATCTGCGCCCAATTATAAAATGGCTCTCTGTAACATGTGGACAGGACTGATAAGCCTGAGCTTAATTCTGGTAGCAGGACTCTTTCTCTATCTAAAGCAGGATCCACAGGAGGTGATACCGAACCAGAAGAGATGGACATCAGACGGGACCCATCTCAGACCACTGACGGAAGGACATGACACACGCCCATTTCTGCAAAATTACTGGTATTGTTATGTGTATGACACAGCTAAAACTCAAAATAAAACTGATTGTTATGTGTGTTCTATAATGCCCGTGCATTCCCAAGGCCCCACCATATATGTCAAAGCTATGAACCTCACCGAGACAAGTTGCGCCATATCAATGGGCCTGATAGGATACACAAATAAAAAGTTATTTCTTATGCCAAACCAATCTTTCATATTTAACACTTCTGGAATGTGGACAGATGAAAATCAGATCGTTGTGAATTCTACACAGTAACCAGAGATTAAATTATAGTTGTGACCCAGAAAACTGCACTTGCGACAGAAAACAATGGCAACCTCTCAACATTACAGGGAAATCAGAACCATTCAAAGCATATGTAACAAACCCTGGAAACCATCGACACTGCATAAGACAAAATATTACAGGGAATCATACTCATTTTGTAGGGAATACTACGAAATGTAACTACTTCTACACTTACAGGAATAATCCCGGAAACGGCACATACTGGATAGAAGGGGTGGCATGGTTATGTGATAATAACGCTTATTATGTACTTCCACCCAGTTGGTATGGTGTATGTTCCCCAGTTTTCACATCAGATCACACTGTGGTACTTAGTAAGCAGACTATAGTTATACCACATAGGAGATAAAAAAGGGAAATAGATGTTAAACCACATGACACCATTTGGGGAACAAATGTCCCAGATGAATTTAAACTTTGGTCTAAAGATGATAAAACATTATTATCTCTCTTACCCTGGTTAGGTGTGGGCAAATTAATGCTGCGCGTGGAAACTTTAAGTTATCAATTTGGATTGTTTCTAAATAACTCCATAATAGTAGAAGAGGGTCAAAACACAGAAATGAGTGCTATGCGAGCCATGATAATTCAGAACCGCATGGCTTTGGAAATTCTAACAGCATCAACGGGGGGCGTTTGTGTTCTATTGAATAACACCTGTTGCACATATATCCCAGATAATATACACTCTGCAAACATAACGGGAGCATTAAACAACCTACGGAATCTGCAAAATGTCATGGCACATGACCACCCAGATCCTAACTCTTCTTGGTTAGATTGGATGCTCACAGGGGGATGGATAAATCTGTTTAAGGTTGTCTTAGTTGCAGTAATAGCATGCATGGGCCTTCTGTGTCTCCTGTCAATATGTATTATCCCATGTTGCAAATGCATGGTACAAAGAATAGTAACTCAGTCAGTCACTGTAGCATATGCAACACTGAACCAGGTAGAAATGCACGAAAATGAAGGGGACGATTATGATGACATGTTGTAAATAAATCACATCGAAAGCCTGAGTGTACTCATACATTGTATTTCATAAAATGACCTTACAGCAGAAAATCGAAAGAAGTTGTTGCTTAAGTGAAATGAGAAAAAGTACAATGATGACATAAACGGCAGATTTTTAAATTCCTTTATTATGTTTCACTGTTTTCATTAAGTATTATTCTTTTATTTTTATGATTTCAAGTATTATTCTTTTATTTTTATGATTTCAAGTATTAATCAACATTTAACTTTTAATGGTTGCCGAGGGCGGCGGGACCGTACGAGTATTTCCCACAAAATATAATCTGTTTAACGTCCGTGGGTTTCTGCTTATACAGAGTATTTTTCTTATTCGTTTTTATATTAAATGTTTTTACTTGTGATAAAAGGAGGGACTGTTGGATGGGTGCAAAAACGTGTTATCACTCATGTAAAAACTTTGTGTTGCAAGGCACCTGCACTATGCCTTCCTCCCTGTGTGTGTGAATTATTGTTATCTCTGTGTGAACCAGCCTCCTTTCTGTCTCACACACATACACCCTGTCTGAACTGTCTGTTGAATTGTGTATATAAATAAAGTGATAGGGTGTCAAAACTTTGTAGTTTCACTGCAAAGTGGGCTACCCTTGCTGCAAGTAACTCTAACTGTATCGTTCTTACCTCTGAGTTGACTAAATAATACCTAACAAACACAAAGAGATCTGAGGGGGTGGTCTGGTTATTCTTGCGTTTGCTTGCCTGAAAAGACCAGCGGCCATTTGCTGTGGTTTTTGACCCCCACACTGCACTAAAGAGAGGTTCTCTCGCAGCTATTTCAACATCGGAAGGACACATTCTCATCCTTTTTGCTGGTCGATGAGAGCTTTCATCTTCATCCTCCCTTTCGTACACTGAGACTGATTCAGGGTTATTGTTAAGGTGCGGGATTGCCAACCGTAACACAGCCCAGTCGTTGGGGGTGAGAGTACACAGAGCCAATGAGCTATTAAATACCTCGTCTTGATCCAATTGATACAGGCAGAGCTCTCCTATTTCGTACATGAAAATATACCCCCAGCTACCGCTCAGTCCATATGGTTCCAAAGACCACTCTTCCTGCAGAGTGTCGAACGGAGGCCTTTGTACCTTGCATAGGTAATATGTTGATTTCTTCGGGGCATCCAATTCACGGCACGTATGCCTGTAGACGGTTACTGGGGTTTCACACAGAAGAGATGTACGTCTTAGCTGACCTGAGGCCTGTTTTTCATCCATTGTTGTTGGTGAAGTTGAATCATCATCTGCAGAGTATGTTACGATAGGAATTCCGATAGGTATCTCAGACGAGAAAATAGATGATGTAGATGGTTGTTCATCATCTATCATCTTGGCACACCTTGCTTTTTTCCCTGGTTTGATGAAAAACTCTCTTAACTCTAACCATTGTTCAACAAACGTTCTTTTCCAGCGAATGCTGCAGGTAAATTGTTGCGTTTTCCGCTAGTATTTAAAACAAACACTAAGGAACGCCCCCCTCTGCTTTTTTTTTTTTTATTCGTTGATTCTAGATTCGTCCCCCTAATGACGAAATCCTATCAGCGCGCATAGTTACGTCCCTTGGCCACACCCCCCCCCCGAGACACCTCAGCAACAGCACAGACGTGTTAATTCGATAAACAGGGAATGGGAATTGTCAGACAATGCTCGACACTTTGGGTCAGGAAGGAGCACGGTCGTATTAATTACTTTTGACTACAGTTGGTGTGAAAACGTTGTCTGAGACAATACACAAGATGTCTGCCTTCATTCAACAAACAGTGGATGTGGATTGTCAGGCAATGGTCGAGGCTTTGACCCAGGAAGGAGCACGGTCGTCTTAATTACTTTGACTGCAGTCAGTGTGAAAACTTTGTTTGAGACAATACACAAGATGTCTGCCTTAATTCAATAAACAGTGACTGAGGATTTTATAACCTTTATTTTTTATTTTTTCAGTTCATTTACTTCTCTGTTTTAGATCAACTCTACAAGTTACTGGTGCAGATTAGATTACTCAAACATTTGAGCAGAGGAAGAAAGGTTCTGTCTCTACTTTTTG
This sequence comes from Girardinichthys multiradiatus, assembly GCF_021462225.1. NCBI lineage: Eukaryota > Metazoa > Chordata > Actinopteri > Cyprinodontiformes > Goodeidae > Girardinichthys > Girardinichthys multiradiatus. The sequence continues at coordinate 7,468,779 of NC_061807.1, forward strand.
TCTCCTTGTTAAAATTATCATCCATTTTACCAAATGGAGTCTCTCATGATTCCAAACAAAGTCTTTTAGCTGTAGAATCCATTTCTAATTTGGAAACAGCATAATGAGCACTCATAACTATAACAGAGGAAGAAAGGTTCTGTATCTACTTTTTGTCTTCCTTGTTTTTTAGATGTAAAAACATCTAAATAACCCATGTTAAAACAAAATGAATTTACAATTCTGTCAGGTTCTCTCTTTTTATCAGAATTTCGTGTGATGTGCCTGCATTAACCTGAGTGACCTTTTAAAGTGGATAAACTACATGTTTTGTTTTTAGATGTAAAAAAACATCTAAAAACATACAATTAGAAAGATTTGCTTCCTTGTAATGACAACATCCGGCTAATGACAACATCCGGTTAATGACAACATCCGGCTAATGACAACATCCGATTAATGATGATATCCGGTTACGTCACAGGAAGGCCCAGCCACCGGAAGTCCCGCCCTAGGATGTCCCAGCCACCAGAAGTCCCGCCCACCTGACAAAATTTTCACACCTCGCTTGATTGAAGGATGTACATTTAGTCTCTACTGTGTGTAAATGTTGATCGGGGCTCTGCTTCACTGACTAACCTCAGTGACAGAGTCATTCAAATGCTGAATGCCTTTGAATAAAACTTATAAAGACAAAGTCTGGATTTTCTCTTTTAATGAGTTAATTTCTCTCCCACTTTGATAAGAAAATTCCACTACAGACCACAATAAGTTATTAGTATGATGTAGGACCTCCTTTTGCAGCCAATACAGTGTCAATTTATCTTGGGAATGACATATACAAGTCCTGCACAGTGGTCAGAAGGATTTTAAGCCATTCTTCTTGCAGGATAGTGGGCAGGTCACTACGTGATACTGGTGGAGGAAAACGTTTCCTGACTTGCTCCTCCAAAACACCCCCAAAGTGGCTCAATAATATTTAGATCTGGTGACTGTGCAGGCCATGGGAGATGTTCAACTTTACTTTCATGTTCATCAAACCAATCTTTCACCAGTCTTGCTGTGTGTATTGGTGCATTGTCATTCTGATACATGGCACCGCCTTCAGGATACAATGTTTGAACCATTGGATGCACATGGTCCTCAAGAATGGTTCGGTAGTCCATGGCGCCCATCTAGCACAAGTATTGGGCCAAGGGAATGCCATGATATGGCAGCCCAAACATCACTGATCCACCCCTATGCTTCACTCTGGGCATGCAACAGTCTGGGTGGTACGCTTCTTTGGGGCTTCCCCACACCGTAACTCTCCCGGATGTGGGGAAAACAGCAAAGGTGGACTCATCAGAGAACAATACATGTTTCACATTATCCACAGCCCAAGATTTGCGCTCCTTGCACCATTGAAACCAACGTTTGGCATTGGCATGAGTGACCAAAGGTTTGGCTATAGCAGCCCAGCCGTGTATATTGACCCTATGGAGCTCCCGACGGACAGTTCTGGTGGAAACAGGAGAGTTGAGGTGCACATTTAATTCTGCCGTGATTTGGGCAGCCGTGCTTTTATGTGTTTTGGATACATTCTGGGTTAGCACCCGAACATCCCTTTCAGACAGCTTCCTCTTGCGTCCACAGTTTATCCTGTTGGATGTGGTTTGTCCTTCTTGGTGGTATGCTGACATTACCCTGGATACCGTGGCTCTTGATACATCACAAAGACTTGCTGTCTTGGTCACAGATGCGCCAACAAGAAGTGCACCGACAATTTGTCCTCTTTTGAACTCTGGTATGTCACCCATAATGTTGTGTGCATTTCAATATTTTGAGCAAAACTGTGCTCTTACCCTGCTAATTGAACCATCACACTCTGCTCTTACTGGTGCAATGTGCAATCAATAAAGACTGACTACAAGGCTGGTCCAATTTAGCCATGAAACCTCTCACACTAAAATGACAGGTGTTTCAGTTTCATTGTCCAACCCCTGTATGTCTCTGGACCAACTTTCATTTATATAAAAGCAGATTCCGCCTCCTCGCTTCTTCCCCGATAGCTCCACACTGCGATCCGCTCTGAGCTGCTGGAAGTCTGGCGACAGAAGTTTGTGGTCCAGGATGTTTTCGCTCAGCAATGTCTCGGTGAAGCAGAGAATGGCTGATCCGCGGAGATCCGTGTTTTTACCGGTGAGGAGAAGCAGCTCGTCAATCTTGTTGCTTAGAGAGCCGACATTTGCCAGATGGATTAAAGGCAGTGGTGTACGAAGTCCCCTTTGGCTGAGCTTTACCAGCGCGCCAGCACGCTTTCCCCTCCGGCGCTTTTGGCGCAGTATCCCGTAGAGTGCCTCAGCTCTGCTTGCCAGAAGCTCAGTGAACCTTGGATCGATGAAAGATGGTGAAAAAATCCCAAGAGAGGACTGTCTGATGTTGAGAAGTTCCTCTCTACTGAATGAGACCGCAGTATTGTGGCTCGAAAAACATATAAACACACAAAATACACAAACAAAGAGAGAGTGAAGCTCCGAGGTGGCCATCGTCGGCGCCATCTTGGTTAACGTTTGTTCAACAAACAAATGTTAACTTCTGTGAATGTGGGAAATTGTGGAATAAATTGCATGAACGGTTAAAGGAGTGTTCAACTATTTAATCAATTCAAATATCTTCATAAATAGAAATTATAACTTCCTATGTGCTAAACCAGGAAAAGCTGAAAACCAGAAAATTATAGACAGATAGCATTAACATCAAATATTTGTAAAATAATGGAAAGAATGATTAGTAATTAACATATTATTTAAATATTAATGGGTATATATCTTGATATCAAAATGGTTTTTGAAAAGGAAAAAGCACAAATGACTCGGCATTATGCTTAGAATATGAAATTAGGAGAACACAAATAAACAAAGAAAATGTAGTAGCTTTATTTTTTGACATAGAAAAAGCATATGACATGATGTGGGTTGAAGGATTATGAAGTAAAATGAGTCAGTCAGTCAGTCATTTTCCACCGCTTATTCCATAGTGGGTCGCGGGGGAGCTGGTGCAGTAAAATGAGTATTAATGGAAAAATGTTTAAATGGATCAAAACATGTTTTATCAAATAGAACAATACAAGTAAGAATTGGTCAAGAATTGTCATGTAAATATATAGTAAATAATGGTACTCCTCAAGGAAGTATAAGTCCGTTACTGTTTTCTATAATGATAAATGTATTTAAAAATATTGGTAAGTACATATAGAAAAAAATCATAGATAAATGCAAAAAAATATTAAACATTATGAGATGTATGGCTGGTATTGATTGGGGAGCAGATCGAACAGCATTAAAAAGAATTTATATAGGATTAATTAGATCAAATATTGATTATGGAAGTATAATTTATGGATCAGCAGCAAACACACATCTTATAAAATTATGGCATTGATGGAAAAGAAAAAGGATCCAAAATGTACTTCAGATTCAAGTTTAATACAAGTAAATAGAAACAATTACTATCAATATGTTCAGATTTACACAGACGCATCAAAAACAGATGAAAAAACAGGAGTAGCATTTATAATACCAGAATTTAAAATAAAAGTAGGAAAAAGAATCACAAATTGATTATCAATATATTCAGGAGAATTATTAACAATATTTTTAGCAGTGCAGTGGGTGGAGGATATAAAACCGTTAAAAACAATTTGTTCAGACTCAAGTTCAGCATTATTAAGTTTAAAACATAATCAGAGGGTAGACCAGACATTTTGTTGGAAATAAAACATACTTTATTCAGAATACAAAGGATGGGATTAATATTAGTGTTTTTATGGGTACCAGCACATGTAGGAGATTGCAGACAAAGAAGGAAACACAGAACCACATTAATATTAGTAGGTCAGAGGTGAGAAATATCATTAAGCAGAAAATCAAGAAAGAGTGGCAGAAAAAGTAGGATGAAGAAAGGAAAGGAAGATGGTTTTATAGAATCAACAAGATAGTAGAAGAAGTAAGAACTGGAAGAAGGAGCAGAAAAGAGGAAAGGTTAATTACAAGATTAAGATTTGGACATAAAGGACTTCATTCTACATTGTTTAAGATAAAGAAACATAATACAGGAAAATGTGATCATTATGGAGAGGAGGAAACAGAACATGTAACATTGAAGTGTCAGAAATATGAACAAGAACAATTTTGAGGAGAGAATTTGTAGGTATTAAAGACCATTTTAATTTGACAGATACATTGCAAAGAAGTTTAGGTAGCAGACATTTTCAAATCATAGTTAGATTTTTCTAAAAAACTAAATTAATAAATAGAATTTGATTATTGTAACATAAATAAGTAAATTTAAAACCATGAAGAACCACACTCCATACCAGTCGGTGGCGGTAATGCACACCTCAAAGTTATTTGCCAACCGCCAAAAAATAATACCAGAAGAAGAACCAATCAGGAAAAACAGGAGTCACAAAAAGAGGCTGTATAGTAAAGGAGAATAAAACCACGAAACATTAAATTTACATTTAAACAAACTGTGTAGTTATCAACAAAGCATACTCAGATTAATTAAATGAGAGGTGCAGCATAGTCAGATGACAGAATCAATGTTAACGCTTGTTGAGCAGATGATAAACTGTGCAATATAATATAAAACAAATAAAACAATCTCCTTCATTCAGTGAAGGAGTAGTGAATGTAACCGCCATGTATGCAGTGAATGATGCCTGGAAACCCAGAAATATATCAATAGATAATGATTGAAGTCTCAAAATGTGATACCAACTAAATTACTGCTTTCACTGATTCCTGCAGTTCTGTGAAATTCTTCTTTCATTATTCTTGTGTGTCTGTGTGTTAGTGAGTGGTGGAGGCTCCCATCTAGAATCACAGTTAAACTTGAACTAAACCTAAGCTATGTATGACTGATGACATAAACCACAATTACACTTTTTTTACACAGAATTAAACCCTGGTGTCCTGTGTGGCAGGTAGGGACACGCAACACTCTGCTAAGGACAACCTGACTTCACTGAATGTTTGCAGTTGACACCATGGACACCTCAGCTGTACAGTAACAGTTTAAGAACAACAGCAACATTCATGACAGCATGACAAACAGTTGCTTTTGAATGATTTTCTGCATCACCTATGTTATACAAAAAAGCTGCTGTTGGCATAAAAACGACGTGCAGTCGTGTCATAGGAGCAATTTCCATTGACTGTAGAACCACTTTCTCTTTCAATGTTTTTTAGGTTTATAACAATTTCCATTGTACGTAGATTCTCACTAAAGGCATCAAAACTGAATGAAAACATGGATTTATTTATGTAGCAAATGCAAAATTGTAAAATAACTTTAAGTATGTTTTCAATTTAATTTAGTTTATTTATATAGCGCCAATTCACAGCACATGTCGTCTCAAGGCACTTCACAAAGTCAGGTACCTACAGGGGTTGGACAATGAAACTGAAACACCTGTCATTTTAGTGTGGGAGGTTTCATGGCTAAATTGGACCAGCCTGGTAGCCAGTCTTCATTGATTGCACATTGCACCAGTAAGAGCAGAGTGTGAAGGTTCAATTAGCAGGGTAAGAGCACAATTTTGCTCAAAATATTGAAATGCACACAACATTATGGGTGACATACCAGAGTTCAAAAGAGGACACATTGTTGGTGCACGTCTTGCTGGCGCATCTGTGACCAAGACAGCAAGTCTTTGTGATGTATCAAGAGCCACGGTATCCGGGGTTATGTCAGCATACCACCAAGAAGGATGAACCACATCCAACAGGATTAACTGTGGACGCAAGAGGAAGCTGTCTGAAAGGGATGTTCGGGTGCTAACCCAGATTGTATCCAAAAAACATAAAACCATGGCTGCCCAAATCACGGCAGAATTAAATGTGCACCTCAACTCTCCTGTTTCCACCAGAACTGTCCGTCGGGAGCTCCACAGGGTCAATATACACGGCCGGGCTGCTATAGCCAAACCTTTGGTCACTCATGCCAATGCCAAGCGTCGGTTTCAATGGTGCAAGGAGCGCCAATCTTGGGCTGAGGACAATATGAAACATCTATTGTTCTCTGATGAGTCCACCTTTACCGTTTTCTCCACATCTGGGAGAGTTACGGTGTGGAGAAGCCCCAAAGAAGCATTACCACCCAGACTGTTGCATGCCCAGAGTGAAGCATGGGGGTGGATCAGTGATGGTTTGGGCTGCCATATCATGGCATTCCCTTGGCCCAATACTTGTGCTAGATGGGCACGTCACTGCCAAAGACTACCGAACCATTCTTGAGGACCATGTGCATCCAATGGTTCAAACATTGTATCCTGAAGGCGGTGCCGTGTATCAGGATGACAATGCACCAATACACACAGCAAGACTGGTGAAAGATTGGTTTGATGAACATGAAAGTGAAGTTGAACATCTCCCATGGCCTGCACAGTCACCAGATCTAAATATTATTGAGCCACTTTGGGGTGTTTTGGAGGAGCGAGTCAGGAAACGTTTTCCTCCACCAGTATCACGTAGTGACCTGGCCACTATCCTGCAAGAAGAATGGCTTAAAATCCCTATGACCACTGTGCAGGACTTGTATATGTCATTCCCAAGACGAATTGATGCTGTATTGGCTGCAAAAGGAGGCCCTACACCATACTAATAAATTATTGTGGTCTAAAACCAGGTGTTTCAGTTTCATTGTCCAACCCCTGTACATTCCAATTAATCCTAACCATTGAACAGTTCAGTCAGATTCAGTTATTTATTCAAATTGGATAAAAGTTTTTTCTGTCTAAGGAAACCCAGCAGATTGCATCCAGTCAGTGACTTGCAGCATTCACTCCTCCTGGATGAGCATGTAGAGACAGTGGACAGTCACTGGCGTTTTTATGTGTTCCTTCAAAGTCTTGTTGCCTTTAGTGAGAATCTACAATGTAAATAGTCATGAAAATAATGAAACCCATGAACTGAGAAAGTGTATCTAAAACTTTTGACTGGTAGTGTGATATAAACTTTATTGAATATATCAAAACAACATCCAGCCGTTTGTATTGTAACATCTCAGATGTTTCAAACATTTCTTCAACATGAAAACCATTAACTACGCAGTTTTAGTTTTCTTAATAAGGCACAAATTTAACGCACAAAATGCATCCATTAGCAGGCGTGTTAACGGTGCTGAATGCAGGAGTTGTAGCCATATATCTGAGGCTGACCAAAACTGTGCAAATTGTCCACTGGCCTTGCACTTCACATCCCAAATTTTACAACGACCGTAATCTGTTAGAGCCTTCAAACCTTAGCCATTTTCCTCTCTAGTGTGGATTCTCATGTGTCTGTTTAAATTTGATTTATGGCTAAATCTTTGTTCACATAGATCACAACAGAAAGGTTTCTGTCCAGTGTGGATTCTCATGTGTTTGTTCAAACCTCCTTTTTGGCTAAATCTTTGTCCACATAGATCACAACAGAAAGGTTTCTGTCCAGTGTGGATTCTCATGTGTTTGTTTAAACTTCCTTTTTGGGTAAATCTTTCTCCACATTGATCACAACAGAAAGGCTTCTGACCAGTGTGGATTCTCATGTGTTTGTTCAAACCTCCTTTTTGGCTAAATCTTTGTCCACATAGATCACAACAGAAAGGTTTCTGTCCAGTGTGGATTCTCATGTGTTTGTTTAAACTTCCTTTTTGGGTAAATCTTTCTCCACATTGATCACAAAAGAAAGGCTTCTGACCAGTGTGGATTCTCATGTGTGTGTTTAAATGTCCTTTTTCGGTAAATCTTTTTCCACATAGATCACAACAAAATGGTTTCTGTCCAGTGTGGATTCTCATGTGTTTGTTTAAATCTATGTTTTGGGTAAATCTTTTTCCACATAGATCACAACAAAACGGTTTCTGTCCAGTGTGGATTCTCACATGTGTGTTTAAACCTAGTTTTCTGGTAAATCTTTTTCCACATAGATCACAACAGAAAGGTTTCTGTCCAGTGTGGATTCTCGTGTGTGAGTTTAAATGTCCTTTTTGGTTAAATATTTTTCCACATAGATCACAACAAAACGGTTTCTGTCCAGTGTGGATTCTCATGTGTCTGTTTAAATGTCCTTTTTCAGTAAATCTGTGTCCACATACATCACAACAGAAGGGTTTCTGTCCAGTGTGGATTCTCATGTGTTTGTTTAAAGTGCCTTTTCCAATAAAGGTTTTACCACAGTCTTCACAGCTAAACTTCACTCCTGTCTGGACTTTCTTTGGCGATTCCACATTTTTCTTCTCAGTGAAACAGTTCTTCCTATCCAGTGAGCTTAAAGATCCTATTTCTGAATTTTTCATGTCTTTCTGAAGAAAGCCATGGTGAACAAATTGTTCAGCAAACTCAGGGAAGCTAAAAGGTTTGTTAATGTTTCCATCATCGGCCTTTTCATCCTTCTCAGTGTCTTCAATTTCTGAGGAAATGGAACCATCTCCATGATCTTGTATCCTGATGGATTCTTCTCCTCCATCGATGTCTTCTGGAAGCGCTCTGCCTTTAATTTGGTCTTGATAAAGCTGTGAGAGCAGAGTGGACTGTTCATCATCCTCACTCTTTATGGGAGTAGCAGTGACTGGAAACCTGATGGCATCAATCTCCTCCTTCCCATTGAGCTGGTCTCCCCCCAGACTGGTGTAGACCTCCTCCTGTTCCTTCTTTATGTGGTGGGGCTTTGGGTCATGTAGGCCAGCACAAGGTCTGTGCTTTACAGGAGCTGCTTCTTTAACCATGAGCATCTGCTTAACATCTGCAGGAAACACTGAAACACATCATGCATATTAGAAAGTTTTTTAACTTCAGCCTGGACTGAGTGACTTTTTAATAAAGATATATTTAGGTACTTTGGTTACATTAAATTCTTTGATTTAATTACCATTTATTCTTATCCTTTTATTTTGCATTGTTGCTTCTTATGTCTTTTGATTTATGTCACAATCTGTACACTTATTCTCAACAACCATATACTGAAACCATTTTAGTCTTTTTTGTCTCCATCTCGCTCGTCTACGATTGTTTACAGTGTGCCGCATAATTAACCTTTTTAACTAGTTTCTATGTGGAATAATCAGGTTTTAAAGCAGGTATAATAAGCAATGAACATGTCAACTTTTTCTCAGTTTAAATATAAATTTAAAAAACAATGACATAGAATTCACACCAGATTTTGGCAACTATCAAATACTCCTCATGTAATAAGAAATTAAAGCCAATTATTCCACAAAGAAAGTTAAGGGTAAAAACTTGGAATGACACAGAGAATAAGGATTTAACCCATGAAGAAATGTTTGTCTGAAGGTGTATAAAAAGCCAAACAACCATATTAAATCTGTCAGCATTGAGAAAGCATGTTTTATATGTTCAAATCAATAAATAAATTACAGACCTATATCCAATCTTCCATTCTTATCTAAAATTCTTGAGAAAATAGTTACTAATCAAATGTGTGAGCATTTATACAGCAATGACCTGTTTGAAGAATTTCAGTCAGGCTTCAGAGATCATCATAGCACTGAAACAGCTCTGCTGAAAGTCACTAATGATATTCTTATGGCCTCAGATAATGGACTAGTGTCTGTTCTGGTTCTGTTAGAAAGTCGATCATAATATTCTCTTAAAAAGGCTGGAATATGCTGTAGGGATCAGGGGAACAGCGCTAGGCTGGTTTAAATCTTATTTGTCTGACAGATTCTAGTTTGTTCATTTAAATGATAAATCATCTTTAAACTCCAGGGTTAATTGTGGAGTACCACAGGGTTCAGTACTTGGGCCAATTCTATTTACTATATATATGCTTTCAATAGGTCAAATTATCAGGCAGCATAGGATAACATATTCCTGTTATGCTGATGATACTCAGCTTTACTTATCTATGAATCTTGATGAGCCCAACCAGTTAGATAGACTACAAGCATGTCTTGAAGACATAAAAATTTGGATGATTTTAAATTTTCTGCTTCTAAATCTAGAAAAGACGGAAGTTGTTGTCTTTAGACCGGAGTCTTTAAAAAAGAAACTGCTTAGTCAATCACTTAACCTGGATGGCATTAAATTGTAATAAAGTAAAAAACCTTGGTGTTATTTTCGACCAGGACATGTCATTTAAATCCCATATTAAACAGGTTTCTAGAACTTCCTTCTTTCATTGCCAAAATTAGAAATACCCTACTCACGAGTGATGCTGAAAAACTAGTCCATGCATTTGTTACTTCAAGGCTGGAGTATTGTAAACCTTCAGCTGATTCAAAATGCTGCAGCAAGAGTTCTGATGAAAATTTAAAAGAGAGATCATATTTCTCCTATTTTAGCTTCCCTTCATTGGCTCCCTGTTAAATCCAGAATAGAATTTAAAATTCTCCTCCTCACATATAAAGCCCTTAATGATCTAGCTCCATCATACATCAGAGATCTGATTGGTCCATGTGTTCCTAATAGAGCACTTCGTTCTCAGACTGCAGGTTTACTGGTGGTTCATAGAGTCTCTAGAAGTAGAATGGGAGGCAGATCCTTTAGTTATCAGGCTCCTCTCCTGTGGAACCAGCTCCCGGTTTTGGTCCGTGAGGCGGACACCCTGTCTACTTTTAAGGCTAGGCTTAAAACTTTCCTTTTTGATAAAGCTTATACTTAAGGTGTGTTCACATCAAACGTGATTTCTGCAAATTTTTCGCCTCATTTGTGTGCTTTTGCCCGCTTCACATTCCGCGTGAACTCCGCGTTGGCATTCGGCAACAAGCGGCAACGCTTCGCCGCGTCATCAAATAGGAGGAGCTTCCATCTGCTGCTTGCTGGTTTCAACTGAACATGCTGGACATGGATTTCACGGATAATCACGGTGTTTTACCTGTGGAGAGCCGAAAAACGCCGCCGACATCAATGTCCCTGGGTCCACCAGATTCTTCAGGGACAGGAACAGTTCGGAGAGTACCACCACCTCCTCCAGGAGCTGCGTCTGGATGACGGTCGATTTCAGCAGTACTTCCATGTATCCAGGACCCAGTTCGAAGATCTGCTGCCCCGCGTTGGGAAATGAATCGGCCTCCGGGACGCCAACTACCGTCGACCGCAGTGAAGCCAGCCTGAAGCCGGACACCAGACACTTAAGCTCCACGGAGCCAGCGGCATCCAACCCACGGCCGATCCGAGTCAGGCACCCAAATTTCGGCTGGCTGCTCTCTGTTGCTCCCTGTTCTGACGCACGGTGGTTCACTAAGGACCGTCAATAAGTTTCCGAACCAAACAATCGTGGAAAATCTGAGTGCCTGAATCGGATCAACCGTGAGCTAGATGCCACTAACTCCGCGGAGCTTGAACATCCAACTTCAAACTAACTTCACCGCGGTTTACCGGCACTGTATCCCAGCTGCTGAACGCCTGTCCATCTGTCTTCGGTGAGTAAATACATCTCAGCTCAGTAAAAAAAAACTGCCGTTTTTTAATTTCCACATCTCCTAAATTTAAGATATTTGTGCCTAAACATAACCAGGCCAGGTCCTTTCTGTACTTGTCTCAGTAAAAGTAATTAGTTGAATCATACAACTCTGGCTTGCCGCACACCGTCACTATGATCTGGTCCTCCATCATTGACAACTGCTTCTTCTCCGCTGCGGTCTTTCACCCTACGTCACAGCCACATCCAGTCCCTGATTGGTTGACGCGACGCGAATTTAGAAAAAAGTTCAGATTTTTCAACTCGTCCATCGCGCCGCTCCGCTCCCGCTTTGCTTGCCGCGCCCTCCACACCGTATATCATGCAGCCCTATTAATTAGTTTCTAAACAAACTTGTATCGGTGTCGAAGGACAACAAACCACTCAAAATGGCGGACGTGGGTCGTTCCCACCGAGTAACGAAGCGTTTACCGTTTTAAGTCTATGGTGAACATTTGGACTTTAAGAAGCTAATCCATTAGTCACCTAAAATGTTCCTAAATTGTAACTGACATGAAAACATACAAACCTAATCTGTGCAGCAGAACTTTAGGGTTGAAATCAGCCTCCAGGATGTTGAGACGCTGCTGATCTTCTTTGTCCTCTTTAGCTGTTTGGGAAATCTCTCCCACTGCTGCACTCTGCCACCGTTTGAGCTGCTGTCTCCACATCTTTGTTGTTAGCTTCTCTTCAAAAGATCCTTTAACAGTTACTGAGTAGTTATAACTCGGCTTCGATCCAAACTCTAGAGATGGAACATTTGAAGCAAAGCTTCGAGGAGTTTACAGAGTAAAAAGGTTCAATGCTTGTAAATGCAGTAAACCACGTGACCGATGACAAACGATGCCTCTTCTTCTTCTTCTTATAATGGCGGTTGGCAAACAACTGAAGGTGGCATTACCGTCACCAACTGGTAAGGAGTGTGAACCACATGACATTTATACATACTTATACATACCCCTTCATACACTAAATCCTATTATACAACTAACACTGTTTAAAAAAATTAAATATAGCCTGATATCCTCTGTGTTCTGAATCTTTTGCAATAAATCAACAATGTCTAATTTCATTTTCATATTACTAAGATTCCTAACCAACTTCTTCCTCTGGACCTGATATTTCCTACAATGTAAAATAATATGTTCTATTGTCTTATCTTCCTCGCACTCACATTTCCCTGTTTGATCTTTTCCTTTTATAAATAAGGTTCTATTCTAAGACGTGATATAATTGTCTCTTCTCTCCTGTTTCTTTCTGTTTTTCTCATTTCTCCAATTCTCCTTTGTATTTTACAAAACCAGCATCCTTTCCTTTCTTCTTCCTATAACCTCTGCCACCTCTCTTCCATTTTTTGTTTTATTATACCCTTTACTTCTTTTACACTAAACCTAACATTAATGTCAACCATTATCCTATTGGCACTCTTCTTAGCCATATTATCCACCATTTCATTCCCCTCAACCCCGTGACGTGCTGGAACCCATATAAAATAAACTTTAAGCCCCATCATAATGATTCTATAAAGTGTTTGTTGTATTTCAATTAATATATCTGGTAAACTATCTGATTGACTATGTTGCAAACTGGCCAATGATGAACTAGAGTCTGAGCAAATGATTGATTTTAATAGTCTAACCTCTTCCACCCACTGAACTGCTAGAAGTTAAGCAAGCATTTCTCCTGTATAAACCGATACTCCATCACGTACCCTTTTTCCTACTTTAATATTAAATTGTGGTACTAAAAAAGCTATTCCTATCGTATTTGGAGTATTTTTTTTGTATCAGTACAAATACAGGGGTTGGACAATGAAACTGAAACAGCTGTCATTTTAGTGTGGGAGGTTTCATGGCTAAATTGGACCAGCCTGGTAGCCAGTCTTCATTGATTGCACATTGCACCAGTAAGAGCAGAGTGTGAAGGTTCAATTAGCAGGGTAAGAGCACAGTTTTGCTCAAAATATTGAAATGCACACAACATTATGGGTGACATACCAGAGTTCAAAAGAAGACAAATTGTTGGTGCACGTCTTGCTGGCGCATCTGTGACCAAGACAGCAAGTCTTTGTGATGTATCAAGAGCCACGGTATCCGGGGTTATGTCAGCATACCACCAAGAAGGATGAACCACATCCAACAGGATTAACTGTGGACGCAAGAGGAAGCTGTCTGAAAGGGATGTTCGGGTGCTAACCCAGATTGTATCCAAAAAACATAAAACCACGGCTGCCCAAATCACGGCAGAATTAAATGTGCACCTCAACTCTCCTGTTTCCACCAGAACTGTCCGTCGGGAGCTCCACAGGGTCAATAAACACGGCCGGGCTGCTATATCCAAACCTTTGGTCACTCATGCCAATGCCAAACGTCAGTTTCAATGGTGCAAGGAGCATAAATCTTGGGCTGTGGACAATGTGAAACATGTATTGCTCTCTGATGAGTCCACTTTTACTGTTTTTCAATTCAATTCAATTCAGTTTTATTTATATAGCGCCAATTCACAACACATGTTGTCTCAAGGCACTTCACAACAGTCAGGTACATACATTCCAATTAATCCTAACCATTGAACAGTGCAGTCGGAGTTAGCTTTTTATTCAAAAGTTTTTCTATCTAAGGAAACCCAGCAGATTATGTCCAGTCATTGACTTGCAGCATTCACTCCTCCTGGATGAGCATGTAGAGACAGTGGACAGTCACTGGCATTGACTTTGCAGCAATCCCTCATACTGAGCATGCATGTAGCGACAGTGGAGAGGAAAAACTCCCTTTTAACAGAAAGAAACCTCCAGCAAAACCAGAACCAGGATCAGTGTGAGCGGCCATCTGCCAAGACCGACTGGGGGTTTGAGAGAACAGAGCAGAGACACAAAGAGAACAAAGAAGCACTGATCCAGGAGTACTTTCTATGGGAAGGAAAAGTAAATGTTAATGGATGTAGCTCCTTTAGTCGTTTCACCTAGAAAGAAAGAACAGATCAACTCTGAGCCAGTTTTCAAGGTTAGAGTCTGAAAGAGAGCACATAGAGTTTGTTACAGTTAAGCTCAGTCAATCGCCATGTCTAGGACAGAGAAAGGGTTAAACACTAAAAGAAAGGGCCATGTGGATCATCGGTAGAAGGTGAGCATTAAGTTGTTGCCAGCAGAAGCTCGGACGATGTCCCTCTCCAGAAAGGTGTCACAGGTAGACACAGAGCCAGGCCTGGTGTAGCCTCTAGGAAGAGAAAAGAGAACAAAGTTAAAAGATGAAATAACAGCAAATAATGCAAAATTGGAGAGTAGTGTGAGAATGTAGCAAAGAGGGTGAAAGTGGTCATTATGTCCTCCAGCAGCCTAAGCCTATAGCAGCATAACTACTCAGATAGTTTCAGTTCAGATTATTTAGTTAAACGGCGCTTATTTGCAACATTGTCGTCTCAAGGTAACCCACAAAGGGTCCCACTGATGGCCATTGTTATACTAAAAACCACAAGGATTGGGATATCTCCCTCTGTCAGACTGATTATAACCATTGGAAAAGAGAAGGGGTCATACAGGTAGCAGAAATGGAGGGTGTGTTTGCACCTCAACCATAACTGAGCTGGGTTAGGCTAAACCTGACTCCCCCATACTCCATCCAACAGGGGGGAAGAAGACAAAGGTAAAAATAAGGAAGATAGCTCAGGATAACCTAAGCCACTCTAGCTATAAGCTTTATCAAAAAGGAAAGTTTTAAGCCTAACCTTAAAAGTAGACAGGGTGTCTGCCTCACGGACTAAAACTGGGTGCTGGTTCCACAGGAGAGGATCCTGATAACTAAAGGATCTGCCATCCATTCTACTTCTAGAGACTCTAGGAACCACCAGTAAACCTGCTGTCTGAGAACGAAATGCTCTGTTAGGAACATATGGAACAATTACAGGGGTTGGACGATGAAACTGAAACAGCTGTCATTTTAGTGTGGGAGGTTTCATGGCTAAATTGGACCAGCCTGGTAGCCAGTCCTCATTGATTGCACATTGCACCAGTAAGGGCACAGTCTGAAGGTTCAATTAGCAGGGTGTTGGACCACTTGTTGTTGAATATTGGACTACTTGCACAGACATCAGGCCTCCTGATGCTTGTGGCCATTTTGTATCCCGGACAGTCCGCGCCTCCATATCCCGTCGAGCATCACAACTGTTATGACGGGGTGTCTCAAGTCTGACGTCACAAGACGCTATATAGGAAGGCAGACATTTTAAAACTCGCTTTCCAGCTGGCAATCTTGACAGGGTCGCCACGCAACTGGAGCGTCCTTGGAAGTAACAGAAATCCCACGTGGAGTTTCCAGTTATTTTCTCTCTCTCGTTGGCCAACGAACAATTCATAACTGAGGTTTTTGGACTAAGAAGGCCAGGAATTTCACTTTGCCGATCGAAGACGTGAGTTAACACGTAACTAAAACACGGAGTTCGAGGAAACGAACCGCCATCGTGTTTCATCCCTAGTCGACTGCTGATGGTCAGATCCTATTTTTGTTCCTTTTCGTCAAAAAGACCAAAGGACGGGACTGACCGCTCTCTTGGAGTGTAACTGCGGACGCGCAACAACACTTCAAACCCCCATTTTTTCCTCTCACTCGCTGACCAGAAGAAACTTCACCCATCTTTTATTTAATCTTTTATTTCTTTATTAGAAGGCCTGGGCAGGGTCAGAGGTGTAGAAGCGATCAGAATCGCTGGTTAGGATCTCCTGTGTTCTGAATAATATGTGCATGTAACCTTGCTTATTGAAACTTTGATGTGTTATTTTGATATCGGGATCCGCTGCGGTCCTAGAGCTGCTTGTGTTTACTATCTGAGAGTCAACGCAGGTGCGTTGTAAGACTGGACTGTTAAAACGACCTCATGGTAAAATTCTCCATTTCCCCTTTGTCTTCAATCTCACTGTGCTAGCTTGCCGCCAAAAGTTAGAATCCTTTGTGCTCAGGAGTTGGGGGGATGTTTTATGATCAGAAGATCATTGAGGACAGTCGGAGCTGCGCTCCAACCCCCCACCACTCGCCACCACACCACTTTTCATATTCTCATTTTCCTTCTTCTGTTTTGCCATAAACTGCTGGTTGATTCAATACATACCCACTGCCGTTTGTTGAATTTTGCTTATTTAGATGTGTTACCCCTGTGTTTGTAGAATTTTGCATGTTGAGTAGGTGAAAATTAATAAATATTCACATAGATAAAGAGAGAGCGTTTTGTGCTCATTGTGTGCGAAAGTGATTCGTCAGTCAAAATAAGGTTAACGTTCCACACGTTTCAGCAGAAATGGTCGATTAAACAGTGACATCTCCGGCAATAGTTATTAATTATTACGGAGTATTTAACGGTTGTAATTGTCAAAGGCGTTGAGCCAAAATTACAACACCAGAAACATCTCTGGTCCCGATTCATAAATGAGGATTTTGGTTAGGAAGTGTATTTTGTCAGGTTATGATTTCTAATTATAATTATTGATCAAGATTAATCAATCAATAATCATAAACCCAACATATGGCGTCCCTGGGTGGGCCTTAAAAAGACAGACATCAAATCACTATTGCACAGAATGAACAGTTGTGATCTCTGTTAAGTAGACGTGTATTGTGAGACTTTTGAGTTTCGCACAGAACATTTGTGAATTAGGGGATATTTTGACTAGGTTGTGCTCAGTTCTACTACAAAGGATAATATTATCTTTCAGAGGTGTTTGTTGTGAATGCAAGGTGAAAGTTGGTTTAACTTGTGGAAATGTTAAAGTTAATTTCCAGTCGCCAGCCTGCTGCTGCAGCTGTAAAAACCAGCGCTGATAAGCAGCAGACCTGCCCCCAGTGTCCGCTGGGCGTAATTACAGTTGTGACCAACATTCTCCCAGTCAGTTAGAAACACCTACATCTGGTGGCCATTTAATAGATTACAGATTGCAGCTGGATTTCCCAAACCGCAGACCTGCACTCAGTACCATCTGGTGGTCACTAGTGCGAATTGTATTTCCTACTTTGATTTTTTGTTTATTAAATCACTCAGTTCATAAACACAGGCAGATAATTCCATCACCTATGATCAAAAGGGCATAATTTAAAGTTGAAAGTTGGAGTTACAGATCATTCATTACCACTTTTGGATAAAATTTAAGCATTTTTGCTGGGTTTTTATTGTGTGAAGCATGTTTTGATCTGACTCAGAAAACTAACTTGGTTGTCTAACAGGAAGGTAGGTGATTCATATTAGAGAACACTAACATTTATTTTAAGCTAAAAACAGCATTGAATGTTTTAGTTTCGTTTTCCCATTTTTTAAATTTTATTTTGAATTTGGTTTTGGGTTATTTCAAAATTCTTTCCCTTCTTCCCCTTTTTGTGTGTTTGCTTGATTAACCCCATTAAAGCATAGACTTGGGTAAGCCACAGTTTGAACGGTCAAACCTGTGTGCCAATTTTAAGCAAACCCATACACCTGGAAGATACAGGTATGAATCAGACAGCGAGCTGAATAGCTTAGCCTGTTGTGTGCAGCTAATTAAGTTTATCAATCGTTAATCACTGAATAGCTTAGCCTGTTGTGTGCAGCTAATTAAGTTTAGCAATCCTTAATCACTGAATAGCTTAGCCTGTTGTGTCCGGCTAATTAATTTTAGCAATCCTTTAACAGCTGAATAGCTTAGCTTGTTGCATTGCTGCTAATTTCTTTTAGTGGTGGTTCATAAATAAACAGTTTGTGTGTTTGCATTGTGCATTTTGGGCCAAAGATAGAGGGAACATCCCAGACTGCAGCTGGAGATGTGTGTATGGTGGAGGACCCCATAGGAATGAAGGCACAAGAGGTGATTGGGTCATTGATTCTGTTGTCCCCCGAGGAGCGTAAAGGCCTCAATGAGTATGGCATTGAGATATGTGAAGCCAGGATTCAGGAGTTGCTCCAAGTCATTAAAAACCCACTGAAGGACAGACGGGTCTCAGATGTGTTAGGGCAGCTCACTCTGTTATATCAGCGAAGGTTAATGTTGGAAGTTGACCAGCGCGTTAAACTGCAGTTCGAGCTGAATGATACTTTGCAGACAGTGGATGTCCTTAGAGGTGAAATAGCAGAAGTTGGAAATAGATTGGAAGCAATAGAGGGTAGCCATGCCACCCTGGAAGAATGGGGGAACGAACCGAAACCCACCTCACAGGTTGAAACCTTTGGAGGTGAGCCACACCTGCGAAACCCTGAGAGAACCTGCAGGTCAGATCTGGAGGATGTAGAAGTTGCTCTCCAGAGATTACCTTTCCAGGCTCATAGGGTTCCCCATACATCCACCGAGGTAAGAACAGGTGTAAGTAGTCAGAATAGGTTCAGTGGTGCAGTGCCCCACCCCACTGCAATCAGCAGCCATGAACGGTACCTAGCTGGGGACCCAGCAGGTGTAAATAGTTCACGGTTCAGATGCGAGCAGCCGTCAAACGTGATTCGCAGTACGGTCCTCTACAATCCCTCACCTCCGCCAAGGCGACCGGAGTGCCGCCCTGGGATTCAGGTGGTTCCTACCGCCCTCAACCGCTGCCCAGGACCCGAGTCCGGGAAGCACAGGGCTCATAGTTATACCGGGAGCAGCCTCCACTGCCTCCTCCGAGGATGAGGCGTGATGCACCGATACCCCCTGAGTGCAGCCGGAGTGAACTCTCCGATGATGACTCAGATGGGCCGGGACCAATCCCTGAGAGTGGATTGCGCACCCGCAAAGACCCTGGCCAAAGACATAGAGCGTTTCGACCCTAATAAGGCAGAATCAAACATTGATGATTACCTAAGGGAAGTGGAACGCTGTCTTCTAGATTTGTACTGCCCATCAGCACGGGAAAAACTGAAGCTCATCTGGAAGACAACGTCCAGGAGCGTCCATGTTTTCATGGAGAGCCTGACACCCGCAGTCCGAGACCGTTATTCAACCCTTTGCGAAGCTTTAAGGGAGGAATATTCTGTGTACACGGACCGGGCCTCCACCACACTTGGTGCTTTCACAATCCAGCAAAAGAAAAGCGAAGCACCCAGGGAGTATTACCAGCGCTTGAGAGCCGTTTACTTCCAAGGACGCAATGCGCCAGGCATTGAGGAGGAACATGCTTTTAAATCCCTGTTCCTCCACAACCTTCATGAAAGTGTGTGATACGATGTTACTATGTATTGCAGAACCAAGACCATGAGCATGCAAGAGATCCGCAAATATGCTCAGATGGCGTGGGAAACACGTGCTCACCCAACCAAGGGATCGGAGAGCGAGGCTAGAGTTTTACAGGTCCAGACTGAAAGAACCAGCCTTGCGTTAGAAGGTCAGGAAATGCCTTCAACCAGAACCCATGTGAAGAACAGGTTCAGGGAACAACGTAGGTTTGGTCAGCTGGACTGGGGGGGTGGTACTGAATACCAACCACAGTCAAAGTTGCCGGACCACTTCCGGTCGAACAGACGACCTGACCATCACGTGAAGCCTAAAGGTAAACTTGATGGAAAAGGGTGGAACCGACACGCAGAAGGGATTATGGGGTAAGAGAAGGAGGAGGCCTTGCATAAGATGGTGACGGAAGTGGTGCGTCAGGCCACCACGCCCCCGCAACCCTTGAAACAGGAAGCCGACCCTCCAGTTAAACCAGACCCAAACTTCCCATCAGCATGACTAGGCGTGGACCCAGTCTCCACAGCCATCATAGTCTACCTGATCGGATGGGGAGACAAACCTAGGAAACTCCAAGAACCCCTTGGGACCTCTCCAGGAGAAACACCACAAACCATTGCTCCAAGGTTCTTAGGTAAACTGAACCATAATGAACATATAGGTTACCTATACTATCTCACCAGTAGAGGAGGACATGTCAAACTGAGGTTCCATTTTAAAACAGGATCAGAGATCAGCCTGATGTTCTGAGTCTCGTTTGAGGAGGTGAGTAGAGCCATGCTCTCCCTCAGTAAACCACATCAGGCTGAAGTTCGTGATGTAAGTATCACCAGCCGCACCCAAAACCGATCATGCATCACTAATTGGGTGGAGCTGGACATCACACTCGAAGACATGGCTCTGGTGCACCCCATCTATATGTGCACATTAAACAAAGACCTTTTTCTTGGTGGCCAGGACCTGCTGGACAGGCTGGCCCCACTCATTGACTGCCACCAGGACCAACTCTGGGTCCAGGCGGAGGTGCAAAACCCACTGGGTTTAAGCAGCAAACCAGTCTTTGTGGCCAACCAGATCACCAGCTTAGAGGAGCCCGAAGAACCTCTCAGGCCCTCATCAGAGCCGGTCATGTGCACCTCTGAGACACAAGTGCACCCAGCCATCCAGGAAACTCCTGCCAGATGCAGTCATGCATTGCTTGGCTCTTTAAAGAACCCAGGTGTGGACACTTACAACCCCAAAGTGGTGGAAGGTGTACACCTGGAAACCATGATCATACCAGAAGTGCTACTAGCATTCTGGCTGGGACATCCATCAACCATTAGAGAGCTGTATGACCGTTTGTGCCAAAAAGACCCCATTGTAACAGAGGCACAACACAGCCACACACTTCTTTTAGTAGACGGGCTCCGCCCTCTCCTCAAGACAGCCAGTGTGCAGATTGGCATCAAACAGCTCTCCCATGCTGTGGACATTGTTCCAACAGACCAAAGGGGGGTCATGTTATTCGACGCCCATTACTCTCCTGTAAGGTACCGTAGGAGCTACAAAGCCACACTCCACGCCCTCCAACAGATGGCGCACTGGCCTCCAAGGTCTCACGACACCCAGGTCTACATCAAAGGATGTTTAACCTGCCGCCAGTTTCAGCCATCCCAGCCAACCAGTCAACCTCCGCTTCAGCGAAGGGGGGTTACATTACCTTGGTTCCACCTTCAGACCAACTGGGTCGAACCAGCTCCAAAATTAACAGGAGGTAACAAATTCCTCCTAACTGTGACATGCAACTTCATCAAGTGGGTTGGATGCTTGTCAGAAAAGGTTGACACCATCATCCCAGCTGCTGCACTTTGGCTGAACCAGATGAAGTCCTACATCGAACTCTCCTCCCCAAGAACAGAGCTTGTCTCAATGTCCGGGAAAGGAGAGACTAGTGCGTAGGACTAGTTAAATAGGTGCATGTTTCATGAACTCACACTAACATGCACTAATCACTAACAACTTTCTTCAACAGAAACAGTTAAACATGTAACTACCTTCTAGGACACAGTATTAAACTGTAAGTTGGCACGATCGTTTTCCATAACACTCTGCATGCACAGCAGACCTCACAAAAGTGTTTAAGAATGATGTAATGGACACACCCATGCTGCCAGAGATTTCATGCAAAATCCTGTTAAAGGAGGTTGGTTCATCTGTAGACAGTCCCACCTAGGCACAGATACCCACCGGCCCAGTTCTGCTGAACTTAGTAGAGAAATCCTAAGTCCACCTCAGCAGACACCTTGCAACCTCCACAAACACACCTGGCTTATAGCCTAAGTACTGCAATTCATTTATTCTTTTTCTCCCTCTTTCCACATCTAGATAGAACTAATGGTTTAAACCTAAACCTGTTTTAACCATTCGTTTTTTTTTTTAGATTACACACCGCATACAGGCAGGTAAGCGTTTACAGGTCAGGATTGGTTCCCTCACATTCATTCCCCCACGGTTCATAGCACCGCCTTTGCCAATGACACAGCCAGGGTCCAGTGCCTAATAGAAGTTGGACGAATAAGCTATGAACCATGATTTTTTTTTATTTTTTTTTTTTATATACATATATATGTACGATATCTTTTATTGTTTCATTTTGTCTCAGGGTTACCAAAGCTGATGACCAAGGAATGTAATGATGACATGAATGTATTGTCCTGTATTTTCTTATTGAACAACGTAGAAAGGTATGAGTTTAGTCAGAGTTTAGTCCAGCCCAGGCTGACCTCTACTCTGCCCAGGCACAGGTTTTGAGGAACACGGAGACAGTTTGTTTTGTTATGCTTCGCCACGGATCACTGATTGTTCAGCAAAGGACAGAATAGTCCCAGTAGCTTCAAAGACTGGGATTCATCTCACCCTTTGAACCTAGGGGGGAATGTTGGACCACTTGTTGCTGAATATTGGACTACTTGCATAGACACCAGGCCTCCTGATGCTTGCGGCCATTTTGTATCCCGGACAGTCCGCGCCTCCATATCCCGTCGAGCATCACAACTGTTATGACGGGGCATCTCAAGTCTGACGTCACAAGACGCTATATAGGAAGGCGGACATTTTAAAACTCGCTTTCCAGCTGGCAATCTTGACCCGCCATGCAACTGGAGCGTCCTTGGAAGTAACAGAAATCCCACGTGGAGTTTCCAGTTATTTTCTCTCTCTCGTTGGCCAACGAACAATTCATAACTGAGGGTTTTGGACTAAGAAGGCCAGGAATTTCACTTTGCCGATCGAAGACGTGAGTTAACACATAACTAAAACACGGAGTTCGAGGAAACTAACCGCCATCGTGTTTCATCCCTAGTCGACTGCTGATGGTGAGATCCTATTTTTGTTCCTTTTCGTCAAAAAGACCAAAGGACGGGACTGACCGCTCTCTTGGAGTGTAACTGCGGACGCGCAACAACGCTTCAAACCCCCCTTTTTCCCTCTCACTCGCTGACCAGAAGAAACTTCACCCATCTTTTATTTAATCTTTTATTTCTTTATTAGAAGGCCTGGGCAGGGTCAGAGGTGTAGAAGCGATCAGAATCGCTGGTTAGGATCTCATGTGTTCTGAATAATATGTGCATGTAACCTTGCTTGTTGAAACTTTGATGTGTTATTTTGATATCGGAATCCGCTGCGGTCCTAGAGCTGCTTGTGTTTACTATCTGAGAGTCAACGCAGGTGCGTTGTAAGACTGGACTGTTAAAACGATTTCATGGTAAAATTCTCCATTTCCCCTTTGTCTTCAATCTCACTGTGCTAGCTTGCCGCCAAAAGTTAGAATCCTTTGTGCTCAAGAGTTGGGGGGATGTTTTATGATCAGAAGATCATTGAGGACAGTCGGAGCTGCGCTCCAACCCCCCACCCCTCGCCACCACACCACCACTCATATTCTCATTTTCCTTCTTCTGTTTTGCCATAAACTGCTAGTTGATTCAATACATACCCACTGCCGTTTGTTGAATTTTGCTTATTTAGATGTGTTACCCCTGTGTTTGTAGAATTTTGCATGTTGAGTAGGTGAAAATTAATAAATATTCACATAGATAAAGAGAGAGCGTTTTGTGCTCATTGTGTGCGAAAGTGATTCGTCAGTCAAAATAAGGTTAACGTTCCACACGTTTCGTCAGAAACGGTCGATTAAACAGTGACATCTCCGGCAATAGTTATTAATTATTACGG
The DNA here is from genome assembly GCF_021462225.1 of Girardinichthys multiradiatus. Classification (NCBI taxonomy): domain Eukaryota; kingdom Metazoa; phylum Chordata; class Actinopteri; order Cyprinodontiformes; family Goodeidae; genus Girardinichthys; species Girardinichthys multiradiatus. The sequence goes on from NC_061807.1 coordinate 7,492,560, forward strand.
AGTATTTAACGGTTGTAATTGTCAAAGGCGTTGAGCCAAAATTACAACACCAGAAACATCTCTGGTCTCGATTCATAAATGAGGATTTTGGTTAGGAAGTTGATTTTCTCAGGTTATGATTTGTAATTATAATTATTGATCAAGATTAATCAATCAATAATCATAAACCCAACAAGGGTAAGAGCACAGTTTTGCTCAAAATATTGAAATGCACACAACATTATAGGTGACATACCAGAGTTCAAAAGAGGACAAATTGTTGGTGCACGTCTTGCTGGCGCATCTGTGACCAAGACAGCAAGTTTTTGTGATGTATCAAGAGCCACAGTATCCAGGGTAATGTCAGCATACCACCAAGAAGGACGAACCACATCCAACAGGATTAACTGTGGACACAAGAGGAAGCTGTTTGAAAGGGATGTTCGGGTGCTAACCCAGATTGTATCCAAAAAACATAAAACCACGGCTGCCCAAATCACGGAGGAATTAAATGTACATCTCAACTCTCCTGTTTCCACCAGAACTGTCCGTCGGGAGCTCCACAGGGTCAATATACATGGTCGGGCTGCTATAGCCAAACCTTTGGTCACTCATGCCAATGCCAAACGTTGGTTTCAATGGTGCAAGGAGCGCAAATCTTGGGCTGTGGACAATGTGAAACATGTATTGTTCTCTGATGAGTCCACCTTTACTGTTTTTCCCACATCCGGGAGAGTTACAGTGTGGAGAAGCCCCAAAGAAGCGTACCACACAGACTGTTGCATGCCCAGAGTGAAGCATGGGGGTGGATCAGTGATGGTTTGGGCTGCCATATCATGGCATTCCCTTGGCCCAATACTTGTGCTAGATGGGCGCGTCACTGCCAAGGACTACCGAACCATTCTTGAGGACCATGTGCATCCAAAGGTTCAAACATTGTATCCTGAAGGCGGTGCCGTGTATCAGAATGACAATGCACCAATACACACAGCAAGACTGGTGAAAGATTGGTTTGATGAACATGAATGTGAAGTTGAACATCTCCCATGGCCTGCACAGTCACCAGATCTAAATATTATTGAGCCACTTTGGAGTGTTTTGGAGGAGCGAGTCGGGAAATCTTTTCCTCCACCAGTATCACGTAGTGACCTGGCCACTATGCTGCAATAAGAATGGCTTAAAATCCATCTGACCACTGTGCAGGATTTGTATATGTCATTCCCAAGACGAATTGATGCTGCATTGGCCGCGAAAGGAGGCCCTACATCATACTAATAAATTATTGTGGTCTAAAACCAGGTGTTTCAGTTTCATTGTCCAACCCCTGTAGATCTCTGATGTATGATGGAGCTAAATCATTAAGGGCTTTATATGTGAGGAGGAGAATTTTAAATTCTATTCTGGATTTAACAGGGAGCCAATGAAAGGAAGCCAAAATAGGGGAAATATGATCTCTCTTTTTAATTTTCATCAGAACTCTTGCTGCAGCATTTTGAATCAGCTGAAGGGTTTTAACTGCATTTTGTGGACATCCTGATAGTAACGAATTACAATAGTCCAGCCTTGTAGTCCAGTTTTATATTTTAGATTGCCTAAAATGGCCGCCCTTTGCTGTGATGACTGAATAATTAACCTTTGGCCGTCTCTCAATGAACCTTTGGTAAGTTATTAAGAGAGCAAAGCAGTAATCACAGGAAAAAACATTGATGAAAGAAAATTATAGCTTTTATAGAAGCTGTAAATGTAAAACAAAGCTGTAATTTAAAATTAGTTCTTTCACATTTTTTGTTTACAACATCACTCTTTATGTATTCCTTCAAAGTTTTGTTGCCTTTAGTGAGAATCTACAATGCAAATAGTCATGAAAATAAAGAGACCCATTAAGTGAGAAAGTGTATCTAAAACTTTTGACCATTATTGTATGTATTTCTCAATATATAAACTTTATTGAATATATCAAAACAACATCCAGCCGTTTGTATTGTAACATCTCAGATGTTTCAAACATTTCTTCAACATGAAAACCCTTAACTACGCAGTTTTAGTTTTCTTAATAAGGCACAAATTTAACACACAAATTGCATCCATTAGCAGGCGTGTTAACGGTGCTGAATGCAGGAGTTGTAGCCATATATCTGAGGCTGATGAAAATTGTGCAAATTGTCCACTGGCCTTGCACTTCACATCACAAATGTTACAGCGACCGTAATCTGTTTGAGCCTTCAAACCTTAGCCATTTTCCTCTCTAGCGTGGATTCTCATGTGTTTGTTTAAACTTGATTTATGGCTAAATCTTTGTCCACAAAGATCACAACAGAACTTATCATGTCTTTCTGAAGAAAGCCACGGTGAACAAATTGTTCAGCAAACTCAGGGAAGCTAAAAGGTTTGTTAATGTTTCCATCATCGGCCTTTTCATCCTTCTCAGTTTCTTCAGTTTCTGAGGAAATGGAACCATCTCCATGATCTTGTATCCTGATGGATTCTTCTCCTCCATCGACGTCTTCTGGAAGCGCTCTGCCTTTAATTTGGTCTTGATAAAGCTGTGAGAGCAGAGGGGACTGTTCATCATCCTCACTCTTTATGGGAGTAGCAGTGACTGGAAACCTGATGGCATCAATCTCCTCCTTCCCATTGAGCTGGTCTCCCCCCAGACTGGTGTAGACCTCCTCCTGTTCCTTCTTTATGTGGTGGGGCTTCGGGTCATGTAGGCCAGCACAAGGTCTGTGCTTTTCAGGAGCTGCTTCTTTAACCATCTGCTTAACATCTGCAGGAAACACTGAAACACATCATGCATATTAGAAAGTTTTTTGACTTCAGCCTGGACTGAGTCACTTTTTAATAAAGATATATTTAAGTACTTCGGTTTCATTAAATTCTTTGATTTAATTACCAATTATTCTTATCCTTTTATTTTGCATTGTTGCTTCTTATGTCTGTTGATTTATGTCACGATCTGTTCACTTATTCTCAACAACCATATACTGAAACCCTTTTAGTCTTTTTTGTCTCCATCTCGCTTGTCTACGATTGTTTACAGTGTGCCGCATAATTAATCTTTTTAACTAGTTTCTATGTGGAATAATCAGGTTGTAAAGCAGGTATAATAAGCAATGAACATGTCAACTTTTTCTCAGTTTAAATATAAATTTTAAAAACAATGACAGAATTCACACCAGATGTTGGCAACTATCAAATACTCCTCATATAATAAGAAATTAAAGCCAATTATTCCACAAAGAAAGTTAAGGGTAAAAACTTGGAATGACACAGAGAATAAGGATTTAACCCATGAAGAAATGGATGTCTGAAGGTGTATAAAAAGCCAAACAACCATATTAAATCTGTCAGCATTTAGAAAGCATCTTTTATACGATCAAATCAATATCAGCTGGTTTAAAATTTATTGATACCCTATAAGAAGGTTTCTTATTAATTAAGTATTGCACAGAGGGGTAAAACTGACAAAAGCAAAGAGACCTTCACAAAAAGGTCTTACTATTGCAAAATATACTAATGGCAAAGATTACAGCTGCATTTCTAAGCTTCTGACTGTTCCAGTGGGCGCTGCTGCAACCATAATCCTGTAGTGGAAAGGACAATTTCACCGTAGACCAGTCAAAGTCAGGTGCCCCTAGAAAGACGTCTGGTCTTCTGGTTTAAGGTAGCTGTAATTAAACCTTTACTTAAGAAACCTTCGCTTGATCGAGATGACTTAATAAATTACAGACCTATATCCAATCTTCCATTCTTATCTAAAATTCTTGAGAAAATAGTTGCTAATCAAATGTGTGAGCATTTACACAGCAATGACCTGTTTGAAGAGTTTCAGTCAGGTTTCAGAGCTCATCATAGCACTGAAACAGCTCTGCTGAAAGTCACTAATGATATTCTTATGGCTTCAGATAATGGACTTGTGTCTGTACTGGTTCTGTTAGATCTCAGTGCTGCATTTGATACAGTCGACCATAATATTCTCTTAAAAAGGCTGGAATATGCTGTAGGGATAAGGGGAACAGCGCTAGGCTGGTTTAAATCTTATTTGTCTGACAGATTCCAGTTTGTTCATTTAAATGATAAATCATCTTCAAACTCCAGGGTTAATTGTAGAGTACCACAGGGTTCAGTACTTGGGCCAATTCTCTTTACTATATATATGCTTCCAATGGGTCAAATTATCAGGCAGAATAGGATAAATTTTCACTGTTACGCTGATGATACTCAGCTTTACTTATCCATGAATCCTGATGAGCCCAACCAGTTAGATAGACTACAATCATGTCTTGAAGACATAAAAACTTGGATGATTTTAAATTTTCTGCTTCTAAATTCAGACAAGACAGAAGTTGTTGTCTTTGGACCGGAGTCTTTAAAAAAAAGAAACTGCTTAGTCAGTCACTTAACCTGGATGGCATTAAATTGGCCTCCGGTAATAAAGTAAAAAACCTTGGTGTTATTTTCGACTGGGACATGTCATTTAAATCCCATATTAAAGCAGGTTTCTAGGACTTCCTTCTTTCATTGCCAAAATAAGGGTATTTGTGAGTAGGGTAAATAGTAGGGTGAGTAGGGTACCCTGTCTACTTTTAAGGACAGGCTTAAAACTTTCCTTTTGATAAAGCTTATAGTTAGAGTGGCTTAGTTTATCAAGGAGGGAGCCTTCCTCCCTCCCTGATAAATCAGTCTGTTATAGTTATCAGTTATAATCAGTCTGACAGAGGGAGGTATCCCAATCCTTGTGGTTTTTAGTATAACAAGGACCATCAGTGGGACCCTTTGTGAGGTGCCTTGAGACGACATTGTTGTAAATAAGCGCCGTTTAACTAAATAATCTGAACTGAAACTATCTGTGTAGTTATGCTACTATAGGCTTAGGCTTAGGCTGCTAGAGGACATAATGACCACTTTCACCCTCTTTGCTCACACTACTCTCCAATTTTGCATTATTTGCTGTTATTTCAGCTTTTAACTTTGTTCTTTCTCTTTTATCTTCCTAGAAGCTACACCTGGCCTGGCTCTGTGTCTACCTGTGACACCTTTCTGGAGAGGGGAATCGTCCGAGCTTCTGCTGGCAACAACTTAATGCTCACCCTCGACCAATGATCCACATGGCCCTGTCTTTTAGTGTTTAACCCTTTCTCTCTCCTAGACATGGCGATTGACTGAGCTTCTACTGTAAATAATTATATGTGCTCTCTTTCAGACTCTAACCTTGAAAACTGGCTCAGAGTTGATCTGTTCTTTCTTTCTAGGTGAAACGACTAAAGGATCTACATCCATTAAGATTTACTTTTACTTCCTTAAATTAACCAATTTAAATAAATAACTGAATTGACTGCACTGTTTGAAAGTCAGGATTAATTGAAATGTATGTACCTGACTTGAAATCTGTATGACTTGATTGAATTGACTTTGTAAATTGCCTTAAGATGACATGTGTTGTGAATTGGCGCTATATAAATAAAACTGAATTCTGACAAAGGAGTCAAAAGAATAATCAAACAAGTTGCCCAAGAGTCAAGGAGCACTCACCGGAGGTAAGGAATTTATCGGTGCTAGAAAAAAAATGATAAGAACTCCAAGAAAACTAATCTCCAAGAAAACTAATCTAATAGGTCACAACAAAACCCAGGACAACATCTAAACCACTGAAGGCATGACATTTCTTATTTAAAGTCAGTGTTCTAGACTGAACAATAAGAAAGACCCTGGTTTAAAATGGCATCAATGGAAAGATTCTATGGCAAAAAAAAAAAAGCATGAAAGTGTCATCTCCCATTGACTAAGTTAAACATGATGGAGATAAACCACCATGCACACAACCACACCTAAGGGCAATTTAACCCAGTCAGGGTCAGAATTGTGAAATTTGTAGGGCGGCTTCCCTAAAGATAGCAAAAACATGCTTAGACATAGAAAGCTTAGCAGCTTATGTACAGCTTTTTAAATGGTTGGCTCAAATATTTACGTTTATGATTTACATAAATTCTTCTTAAAGTAACACGCTTTGTCAATCACACGAAAGCTTGGAGTATTTGACCAATCAAATACTGTGTTTGGCTGTTCGGATGGATCTCTTTACATTAGATGCCAGCCCCCTATGTAGACGCGAGTGGATTAGCAAAGAACTAAGCAGTTTTAGTGAGAGTTTCAATGGCTGAGAGCAAGACAAGTGAGGAAACTGTAAGTAACGAAGAACTCATAGTTAAAAAAACTGCACGTTTCTTTACAAACTGAGGTACTCTGCAAGGCATGCTGAATGCATGTAACAACTACGAGAGGAAACACGATGAATCTTCATTGTCACCTCCAATACAACCACAAAGACCTGTATGAGGAGTTTCAAAAAGCAAGCGCTAGCAAAGTAAAAGTTGCAAACTTTACGAAAAGTCAGAGTACAACAGTCCAGCTGACGTCCACGTATCACTACTTATGAGAAAACATCGAAGCGAAACACAGACATAACTGAGGCCATTGCACGTTATTTGGCTAAGGACATGATGCCCATGAATACAGTGAGCTGGAAAGGTTTTGTCGGTCTGATAAAAACATTGGACCGAAGATGCCACATCCCATCACGGAATTACTTTTCCAATTTCGCCATTCCGCAAATGTACGAAATATGCCGTAACACAGTAAAATCCGAACTGAGCCAAGCTGAATACTACGCAAGTACTACAGACCTTTGGTCAATTCGCACAACAGAATCATACATGAGTTTTACTGTGCACTTCCTCACCGAAGGCTTTGAACTAAAAACACAGTGTCTAGAGCCTGTGTATTTTCCAGAGTTGCACACCAGTGAAAATATATCCCTTGGATTACGTGAGGTGTTGTCCAGCTGGGATCTTCAAGAAGACCAACAAGTATGTATCACCTCGGACCATGGTGCCAACATTGTGAAAGCTACAGAACTAAACAACTGGGTCCAGATTCAGTCTTTTGGATACAGACTGCACCTTGCAATCAGTAAGTTAATGGCTGTAGCAAAAAACACATCTGTTTAGCACTGTAAAGGTGTTCTACATAATCAAATCATTTTGAATAGCTCTCGTCCATTTAAATGAATATCTTTACTATATTTTATATATATATATGAATTAAAACAAATGATGTGATATATGTATATCATGATAATTAAAGTGTTTGTGCAACTTTCACAAGCTGTAGAAGCTGAGCTTAACAGTTACTTGCTGTCCCCTCCCATAGACAGTGAGGGAGACCCCTTGGTATGGCGGAAACTCCACCAAATTACTTTCCCACAGCTGAGAAAGCTAGCAAGAAAGTATCTCTGCATACCTGCAAGTAGTTCACCTTCAGAGAGACTTTTTGGTACATCAGGAAATATAACAACATGTCAGCACACATGTATAAAACCTTGCAAAGTGAACATGTTGGGTTTTTCTTTTTACCAAGAACCTGCCCTAATAAAACATATTAACTCAGGATGAGAGACAGAGAAACACAATAAATAAAACTATAACTTAGTTCACCACACACTTAAGACTTTAAAAAGAGTTTCTTGAGTTTACCTACATTGTTGCTCATACTGGTTTTGTGATTTTAAGCATTATTATATTTTTTAGGAATTTTTTGGGCCACAAATTAGCATTTTTCTTCAATAGCTTCCAGGTCATGTAACCTACTGACAAACTGTCTGAAATTGTTCTACTAGACTGGATAGATGAGGCATACTCTTTTTTTGTCTGATTTTAATGTATTTTCTATTTTTTATTTATGAATTTTTGTAATCACAATTGATCATTTTGATTAAACATAGGATTATAATACACACTGTGATCAGTTACTAGATAATTCTCAAAGCTTACAAGCTCCAGTCAAACGTAAAACATTCATTTTAGCAAGATCACATCTGCTTTTCTGTCCAGCTTTACTGCATAAGTCTTCAATGCATGAACCAGTTTCTTGGTATATCTGATTGTGTCTTATCCTTACTTTGGAAAAAGAGGGGCCCAGACGTTGTCCCTTCACAAATCAAGGGTCAAAACGTCATTTATACCTTCAGCAACTTAAGGGCTGCAGCAACGGAGCTGGTCATGGGCCCGAAGAAGAATCCAGCGTGGGAGGATTTTGAGGAGATAAGGAAAACGTTGGATTTTCTTTCTGGAGAAACCGCGGCCATCCGACTCCAGCAAAAGTACATCCTGGACTTGGTTGAAGAGGTGAAAGCTTTGCGATTTCTTAATGAACAAAAGGATAAGCGGATCGCCGTTCTGGAGAATCGCGTGGCAGATTTGGAACAGTACACCAGGATGAACGAAGTGATCATCACCGGACTGCGTGTCAGGCCCCACTCTTACGCCGGCGCGGTGGCAGGGCCCTGTCCGGCTGGTGAGCCCACGGAGGAACAGGTGGCCTCTTTCCTCTTGTCCAAGGGGATAAAGCTGGACTGTGACTCCGTGGAAGCATGCCACCCTCTCCCGAGACGAGGTAACAACGACAGACCGGCAATCATCATGAGGTTCAGCAACCGGAAACACAAATATGCTCTGCTGAAACAGGGCAGGTTGCTGAAGGGGTCAGACGTGTTCATTAACGAGCACCTGACCAAGAAAAACGCCGACATCGCAAGGAAGGCCCAGTTCCTGAGGAGACAGAAGAAGATCCAGTCCACGTGGACTGTAAAGTCTTCATTAAGCTGATCGGAACACCGGAGGAGGCGAGGGTTCTGGTCGTTCGGGACATCACGGAGTTGGATAAATATGACTGAACTATCTGAGGATCGTTTGAGCACAGGTGATATCACGCACAACTCACTTCACCATGTCACAAGTTACAGGAACTCTTTCTTCTTCACTTATGAAGACAACACTAACACCTACAACTGTTAGTGCCGATAACTTGGAGCTGAAGACATTCAGCTATACGGATTATAAAAGTCAGGACATGGAAGTGGATGTGGATCCAGATAACAACTTCTTTAATGATATGGTTGATAACTGCTGCTACTACACAACAGATCAATACAACAGGGAATTTCAAGTAGATAATAAGCTTTCAATCATACATTTCAATAGCAGAAGTTTAAATGCAAACTTTAACAGCATCAAAGACTGTCTGAGCCAGTTTAAACAACCATTCAGCATCATAGCGATCTCTGAAACTTGGATCAGTCATGAGAAGGGGGCTGACTTTGAGCTGGAAGGTTATAAGTTTAATTATATCAGCAGAGAAGGGAAACCTGGAGGAGGAGTAGCTGTGTATGTTGATAAAAACTTAAAGTAGAAAATAGTAGAAAACATGACCAGAGTGACTAAAGATGTATTTGAGTGTATAACCGTTGAAATATATATGGAAAAGTCAAAAAATGTCATTGTCAGTTGTGTTTACAGAGCTCCTGGTTCCAATATGGAAATATATAGAGAATGGTTTGAGCAAACATACACAGCTACATCTCAGAAGGTCTTTTTCATCTGTGGGGACTTTAATATTGATCTACTTAACTCAACTAATCATAAACCTACTGAAGAGTTCATTAACACCATGTACAGTTTGAGCCTTTTTCCCAAAATCACTCGACCCAGCAGGATCACACTGAACAGTGCCACATTAATAGATAATATATTTACTAATATCTTAGATAATAATACAATAAGTGGATTAATTATTCAGCATATTAGTGATCATCTTCCAGTCTTTGTTGAAAGCAACAGTTTCTATATAAAAAATAAGAATAAAAGTAATCCACACTTTAAAAGAGTAAGAACAGAGGAATCACTCATATCTTTCAAAGAGGATTTACTGAAACACAACTGGGAGTCTGTTTTGCAAGAAGATAATGTTGATATAGCAGATGAAAATTTTCCAAGTACCTTTAAAGTATTATATGATAAAAACTGTCCATTAATAATGTACTCTCACAAAAACAAATACTCAGAAGCTCCATGGATGACAAAGGGTTTGCAAAATGCCTGCAAAAAAAAGAACAAACTTTATAGAGATTTCATAAAGTATAGATCCTTAGAGGTGGATAATAAATATAACAAATATAAGAATAAATTAACTGCTATTCTACGAATAGCTAAACAGGATTACTACAGTAAAATATTAGATAGAAATAACATAAACATCAAAGGGATTTGGAATGTATTAAATAATATTATCAAGAAAAACTCGGGAACAATTAATTTTCCGCAGTTTTTTATAGATAATGATGGCAAATTGGAGGAGAGTAATGATGTTGTTCATAATTTCAATAACTTTTTTGTGACTGTGGGACCCAAACTGGCAGAAAAAATCCCTGATCCTACAACAACTGGAGCTCTGAATGAAACATTAATCAGTAGAAATCCTTTTTCTATGTTTCTCACTGCGGTGGGAGGAAAATAAATTATAGATATTGTCAATAAATGGAAAAGCAAAAGGTCAACTGATTGTGATGGTATTGATATGACAATAATCAAGAAGGTAATTGAGGAAATGACCCAGCCTCTGATTTACATCTGTAATCTGTCACTTCAATCGGGTACATTTCCAGAAAAGATGAAAATTGCCAAAGTTATTCCACTCTATAAAAATGGGGACAGACACCATTTCACAAATTATATGCCTGTTTCTCTACTTCCACAGTTTTCCAAAATTTTGGAGAAATTATTTGTGAGTAGATTAGATACATTCATTAATAAACATAATCTGCTTTCTGAAAGTCAGTATGGATTCAGATCACAAAGATCTACAGCAATGGCAGTCATGGAATTGATAGAGGAAGTCACTGGCGCCTTAGATAATAAGAAATCTGCAGTTGGTGTAATTATTGATCTCAAAAAAGCTTTTGACACAATAAATCATGAAATATTAATTAAGAAATTGGAGTGCTATGGCATCCGGGGAGTAGTCCTGCACTGGATGGAAAGTTATCTAAGCAACAGGCAACAATTTGTGCAAATGGGTGACTGCCAGTCACCATGCTTGGACATTGTTTGTGGTGTCCCCCAGGGGTCAGTACTGGGGCCAAAATTGTTTATTATTTACATTAATGACATCTGTAAAGTTTCTAAAATACTTAAATTTGTTTTGTTTGCAGATGATACTAAAATCTTTTGTACAGGTGATAATTTGGATCAGCTTATGGCTGAAATCAACTTAGAGTTATGTCAACTTAAGATATGGTTTGATATTAACAAATTCTCATTGAATTTGGATAAAACCAAGTTTATGTTGTTTGGAAACTGCAGAACAAGTACAAATGTTCAGATCCTAATAGATAATATGACAGTAGAGAGAGTTAAGGAAATTAAGTTTTTGGGAGTAATGATAGACAATAAGATTTGCTGGAGACCTCATATAAAATACATTCAAACAAAAATATCCAGAAGTATTGCTGTTCTCAGCAAAGCTAAATATTTTCTAAATCATGCTGCTCTTCATATTCTGTATTGTTCACTTATATTACCTTACTTGAGCTATTGTGTGGAAATATGGGGCAACACCTATAAAACCTCACTGCGACCGTTATGCACATTACAAAAAAGGGCCATCAGAATGGTTCATAAGGCAGGATTCCACGACCATACTAACATATTTATAGAGTCCTGCCTCCTCAAACTCCCAGATCTGGTAGAATTTCAAACAGCTCAGCTGATGTATAAAGCTAGAAATAAACAACTACCAGAAAATATTCAAAAGCTGTTCACTGATAAAGTGGGGGGTTATGACTATAGGGAAAATCTCAATTTCAGAACCTTGAGGGTTCGAACCACCATGAAGAGAATGTGCATTTCAGTCAGTGGTGTGAAGGTCTGGAATAAACTCCAAAAAGAGCTGAAGCAATGTCCAAGCATGAGTCTGTTTAAAAAAAGACTAAAACTGATGTTTTTCAACATGTACTGGGATGAGGAGGTGAGGTGAATGGTATCTCATCTGAGCACTGTATGTATGTGTGTGTGTGTGTGTGTGTGTGTAGGTATGCATGTGTGCAGTTACATGTACATATGTGGAGGTACATGTTTGTCTGTATGTGTACATATGTATATGTATGTATATGTGAGTATGTATATATATATATATATATATATATGTATGTGTGTATGTGTGTATGTGTGTATGTGTATGTATATATATGTGTGTGTGTATGTATGTATGTATATATATATATATATATATATATATATATATATATATATATATAATTGTGTATATATATTTATTTATTAGTTTTTGGTTTGTGAATTCTGGATCAAAAACATAGATGTTAATTAGGAAAGTTACTCAAAGTTAATCTAAGTGTAATTAGAGGGAGAAGGGGTATAAAAAACTTCTTCATACCCCTTTTCAGACAATTTATATTAATTAATAATCAATGTCAGATCTCAGGTTAAATATACTGACAAGTTTGCTTGTTGGAAAATGTTTATTTTACTGGTTTCTATTTGTGTTTAAGTTAATTTAATTTATTTCGAACTGGAAATTTAATTTAATTTAATGTTTACCAAACACTTCATTGTATGGTATTTGGATATTTGTTTGTTTGTTATAAGCATTTCTGAAATTGATTTATTTATTTACTGTTGTTTGACATTGTCTGAAATCATTGTCTGAAATAAATAAATAAAACGTCCGTCCATCATTCAGAGCTGTGCTCCTTTCGTCCACATCAGCTGTTGACAGGAGAGGAATGTGTGTGATTGTATTTTTTAAGTTCATGTTTCACTTATTTGTCAACATTTACTTCATCTTTTTAATACTGATATCAACAAATGTTCAGATTTGACAGTTTTAGCCACTTTATAAATTATGTTGCTTATGCAGAATATTGCAAGCCTGTTTAATGTGGCTGTCCATGCACTGGGAGTGGTGGACACCAGTTACCTCCTGAATGCCTCCCCAGCTGGTGTGATTCTGTTTGGTGACAGAACAGTTTCCTCCTCACAGTTAACCAAAGGTAATATATATGTTTGTTTATTGTGATATTGTACCAAAGTAAGAAGTAGAACTCTCACACATCAGCAATGAGTTAAACATGACTGGAAATCAACACATCTGCCATATAAACCAGTAATCCATTAGTGAAGAGTTTTAATAATACCTCTCTTTTAGAAGGTGTACTTGTCACTAAAATAAATGACATGCAGTGCATCCACAAAGTATTCACAGCGCTGCACTTTTTCCACATTTCGTTATGTTACAACCTTATTCTAAATGATATCAATTTAATCTCTTTCATCATTATGACAATCTGGAAGAAGTTGGTTTGAGATTGTTGCAAATTTATTAAATATAGAAAATAAATCACATTTCCATAAGTATTCACGACTTTTGCTAAACACTTTGTTGATCCACCTTTGGCAGCAGTTACAGCCTCAAGCTTTTTGAATATGACACCACATTTCTGTTTGAACAAGTCAGGAGCCAGACGTCTCACATCTAATCTCTTCTATCCAGTAAATAATCCGCCAGCAGCTTCGACCTTCAGCAGAGAACATGGAGTATCAACAACAATGATAACGCTGCCACCAACAGCTCCAGCAGAAACAATCAGCCAGTTGGCTGAGAAAGAGAGGTCATCACAAAAGGTCTCCCTGTTGAAATCCACAGGAGAAGTGGACCCCCCCATTATACCCCCATCCCCCCAAACCCAGACCCAGACCACACAGAACTCTCCCATCCCCCCACTGAGCCGCTTTTTGCTTTACTGGATTCTGATAACATAAAATAGAGCTCTTAAAATCGGGACCCAAATGGCTCTGACATCTTCTCCATTCAACACCCCCCGTGGCCGAGGCCCTGCTACTAAACCAACATCTTCCAAATGCCGCAGACCTCCACCACCTCCTAATCTATCTCCTCCTAATCAGGACCTTCAAATCACTTCTCTGTGATACAGTCTGGGCCCCAGTGGTAACTCTATCAGAAATTAGCATGTCCAGGAAAAACTTGGGCCCCTAATAGGAGATAGTTGTAAAATCTATGTGCTTACAGGTCCTTCTCAAAATATTAGCATATTGTGATAAAGTTCATTATTTTCCGTAATGTAATGATGAAAATTTAACATTCATATATTTTAGATTCATTGCACACTAACTGAAATATTTCAGGTCTTTTATTGTCTTAATACGGTTGATTTTGGCATACAGCTCATGAAAACCCAAAAATTCCTATCTCACAAAATTAGCATATCATTAAAAGGGTCTCTAAACGAGCTATGAACCTAATCATCTGAATCAACGAGTTAACTCTAAACACCTGCAAAAGATTCCTGAGGCCTTTAAAACTCCCAGCCTGGTTCATCACTCAAAACCCCAATCATGGGTAAGATTGCCGACCTGACTGCTGTCCAGAAGGCCACTATTGACACCCTCAAGCAAGAGGGTAAGACACAGAAAGAAATTTCTGAACGAATAGGCTGTTCCCAGAGTGCTGTATCAAGGCACCTCAGTGGGAAGTCTGTGGGAAGGAAAAAGTGTGGCAGAAAACACTGCACAACGAGAAGAGGTGACCATACCCTGAGGAAGATTGTGGAGAAGGGCCGATTCCAGACCTTGGGGGACCTGCGGAAGCAGTGGACTGAGTCTAGAGTAGAAACATCCAGAGCCACCGTGCACAGGCGTGTGCAGGAAATGGGCTACAGGTGCCGCATTCCCCAGGTCAAGCCACTTTTGAACCAGAAACAGCAGCAGAAACGCCTGACCTGGGCTACAGAGAAGCAGCACTGGACTGTTGCTCAGTGGTCCAAAGTACTTTTTTCAGATGAAAGCAAATTCTGCATGTCATTCGGAAATCAAGGTGCCAGAGTCTGGAGGAAGACTGGGGAGAAGGAAATGCCAAAATGCCAGAGGTCCAGTGTCAAGTACCCACAGTCAGTGATGGTCTGGGTGCCATGTCAGCTGCTGGTGTTGGTCCACTGTGTTTTATCAAGGGCAGGGTCAATGCAGCTAGCTATCAGGAGATTTTGGAGCACTTCATGCTTCCATCTGCTGAAAAGCTTTATGGAGATGAAGATTTCATTTTTCAGCACGACCTGGCACCTGCTCACAGTGCCAAAACCACTGGTAAATGGTTTACTGACCATGGTATCACTGTGCTCAATTGGCCTGCCAACTCTCCTGACCTGAACCCCATAGAGAATCTGTGGGATATTGTGAAGAGAACGTTGAGAGACTCAAGACCCAACACTCTGGATGAGCTAAAGGCCGCTATCGAAGCATCCTGGGCCTCCATAAGACCTCAGCAGTGCCACAGGCTGATTGCCTCCATGCCACGCCGCATTGAAGCAGTCATTTCTGCCAAAAGATTCCCGACCAAGTATTGAGTGCATAACTGTACATGATTATTTGAAGGTTGACGTTTTTTGTATTAAAAACACTTTTCTTTTATCGGTCGGATGAAATATGCTAATTTTGTGAGATAGGAATTTTGGGTTTTCATTAGCTGTATGCCAAAATCATCCGTATTAAGACAATAAAAGACCTGAAATATTTCAGTTAGTGTGCAATGAATCTAAAGTATATGAATGTTAAATTTTCATCATGACATTATGGAAAATAATGAACTTTATCACAATATGCTAATATTTTGAGAAGGACCTGTATATGTGACAGAAAGAAGAAAGCCAAAAGGATAAGAGACATTAATAAACAATCAACGAAAGCCATAAACTGTCAGGTACAACCAGACACAGAGTTAATATCAGCAACTAAGTCATATAAACTGGCTTTATTGAACATTAGATCTCTGTCAGGAAAATCATTTTTAATCATTGATTTCATTACTGACCACGATCTTGATGTTCTGTTTTTAACAGAAACATGGTTACATGAATTTAATGAAGCTCCCATTCTGATAGAGGCGACGCCTCCAAACTACAATTTTCTTTGTGAGAGCAGACAGCAAAGAAAAGGTGGAGGGGCCACTTTGTTTAAAGATTTATTAGAGTGTAAAAAAGTATTTCTGGGCAAATTTGACTCTTTTGAATATTTGGCTCTCCAGGTAAAGATCCCGGTCCGAACCATGTTCTTGAATATTTACAGGCCTCCTAAGTCCAAAACAAACTTTATCAGTGATTTTAATGAGTTTTTATCTGTGATATGTGTTGATTATGACTGTTTAATTATTGTGGGAGACTTCAACATTCACATGGACAATCCTGAAGACAGAAGTACAATAGATCTATGTGACACTCTTAGAAATGTTGGTTTGACTCAACATGTTAAACAGCAAACGCACAAACAGGGACATATTTTGGACTTGATCATCACTAAGGGTCTAAACATTTCCAAGGTGTCTGTAACTGATGTTGCCCTATCTGACCACTTTTCTGTTATTTTTGAAAGCATCATCTGCATTGACTCCGTTTGCCAAAGAGACATGATAAGAAAACGCATCTTTAAGGACGGGCAGCGCCTGTGAGTGGGCAGCAAAGCCTCGGTGACCCGTCCCCCCATTGTCTTGTGTCATGATGTATGTTTGGATGGGTTGTACTGGAATTCTAATTTCCCCTCGGGGATCAATAAAGTATCTTTGAATTGAATTGAATTGAATTGAAACCTTTAACCAGATTTACTCTTCTACCTCCACTTTGCCCTGTAACACTGTAAATAAGCTGGTAGATAACTTTCATTCTAAAATCTTGGACATCATTGATTCAATTGCTCCAATTAAAGTGAAAGTCGTTTCTGGGAAGAAAATGTCTCCATGGAGAAGTGCTCCACCAGTCAGAAGTGAAAAACCAGAGTGTTGAAAAGCTGAACGCAGGTGGAGAAAGACTGGACTCCATGTTCACTATATTATCTATAAAGAGAGACTATACAGATATAACCTACAACTGAAAAATGCAAGGAAATCCTTCTTTTCTGAGATCATCAGCAAAAACATTAACAATGCTGGTACATTATTTGCCACGGTCGACAAGTTAACAAACCCTCCTGTAACTGTAGCATCTGAACTCCACTCTACCAGGGCCTGTAATGAATTTGCTAAATTCTTTACTGAAAAAACCCAAAAGATCATAGAGGATCAGAAACAGATTACCTGTTGGTTGGAACTTTCATATATATCTTTGCATTCAATTTTAAGCTACTATTTTCATTTTAATTTGAATCCTTTGTTGGATGTTTAATTTTTAATTTATGGGAATCTTATTTTAATATAAAAAGAAATGATAATTTCTGCAAAGCTTTGTTGTTAATTAATGTCTTTATTTTGTTCCTTTCTGCGTAAGAAATAGGTACATGTCCGACTTTACCATGATCTTCTTTGAAACTATCAACTATGAAACGTACAGCGAGACAGATGAACATTATGGGACCAGAGATGTTTCATGGTGGAACTGATTCAGCCTCACTATTAAGTCACAACAAACAAGCCCAGGGTTTGATTGCATGAGTTGCATTTATAATCTGACTAACAAATAACTAACTGTATTGCTTTAAGTTTTTGCTTTTCCTAAAGTACTACAACCTCTTCTAATACTACAATCACTCCTCCACCTCCCTTCCAGTCTCTTTCCTGTGTGTTCCCGTCTCTTGTATGTGTGATTGTTGTGGTTTTACTGGTGATACTGGTTCTACTGGTGAGACGACATGTTCAGAGAAAATCTGAAGGTGGGACAAACCTCCTTACTTAAAGTTTATACTAAACTTGTTTCAAAAGAATTACAGTAACTTTTGATTATGTTGTTTTATTTTAGGTAATCAACAGGTCGGAGGGGAAAATATTAATTACACTGACATCAACATTTCACATCATCGATGACAGAAAAACAAATCAAATGAAGGTAAAATTGTTTTCTGTGTCCTTGGTTTTGTTTTGTGGGACTTTCCATCTTTAATGAATGACTTAGATGGATGACAGGAAACCAGTACTTTTACTGAGGTCCTGTTGGGTAGAAGCTAAAATATCATCTGCAGAACGACAATTAAATACGTTTTACCACTCCGCCACCTTTAGCTGAAATTAACTGTTTTACAAACAGACATTTTAAGGATAGTTTTACATTTTAAGAGCTTTTTGAAAAGTAACATACCAGCTATCCATGTCACATAGAAATAACACATCATGGCTACGACTCTAAAAGTTTCATTTTATCACTGGAATGATTGTTACAACGAGACATCGGTTCCACCTCAACCAGAGTATTTTCTGTGGATCAAACCTGTGATGGTTTAACTTTTACACACAATGGACCTTTATTACCAGAAGTCACAACATGCTAACACATGAGCAGAGGTTTTTAATTAGCGCCACTTGGTTTAAAAAGATCTCATGAAGATGGTTGGTCCTCTTTAATAATTTAATCTAAGTTACCATGACAACAATGTTATTAATAAATGAACTTATTAAACTATTTTTATCTGAACATGATATATTAATTCATGCACAGTCAGCCTTTAGACATGGCCAAAGCACAATAACCATGACAACTGTCCTAAATAACATTCTTATTGCTCTGAACATGAAATCATGTGGTGCATTTTCTGTAGATGAATCTAAAGCATCGGATTCTGTAGATCATAGCCTTCTCTAAGAAGGTCTTCAACAGATGGACATTAGTACCTCTGTACTGAACTGGCTTTCCAACTAACTTAGAGAACCCAGTGAGAGTTTCTAGATAAAAACTGTCAACCTAACAATATTTATAACATCACAAAAAGAAGAGAGAGACAAAGTATTAGTTATTTTACTCGCACGAGGAGAACGGTCAGAGATGTGTTCAGTTACAAGTCTCCCAACCGCTCTGAAACCCATCCAACCACACCTCTCTTTTAATTTTCTTTGGGGGCCCCTAGTTACAAAAACATTAATCTCTAAAGGATGGGAAAACAACAGCTGCATCGTCAACAGGTCATAAACAGCTTTATCCATTAACAACATATTTCCACAGTCCTCTTTCAGCTTCCAGGGTCAGTTGCGCCTTTTGTTCAGTGTAATCAGCCTTCATCTTTATGACCTCCTCAACTGGACTGCTTCCTTCTCTGCTAGTTCAGCTCCATTTATGATCTTTGCCTGCAGACAACTCATCAGATCATTTACTCACACACATCTTGAATGATTATAAGATCAAATAGTTATGTTAAAGAATAGGAGAAAATATAAGACAAATCTTTATTCAATTATTCCAACATTTCCCCCCTGTTTGTCTTATATTTGCTCACATTCTCATATCACTTAAACAGCCACTTCTCTCAGATTTTTAACTGTAAGTTTATCTTCATGAGTACAAAGACAATTATACTCAGAGGTACTTACTGACATTTAAATCACAGAATCATATAGAAATGGATCTGGGTACAGGTCAGAAAAGTGGTCAGTCACATCCTCATCATCTTCATCATCCTGATGTTTAAGTAACAGATAGAGTTGTGTAATTCTGTCTTCCATAGGAGAAATAGCTGTAGTGATGAGACGGTTAAGCAGAGAACGGAGACAGGGAATACAACAACATCCACACAATGTCAAAATTGCAGCAAACACTGCAAAGGAAATTATTACTGATGATACTAAAATTGTATGCTTCCCAAACATATCCAGCCAGGAGTCCCACATCGAGGCGTCTACTCCATAATGCTCCTTCATTTTGCCATTTAGAGATCTCAAACCTTCTATGGCTTTCATTTGGCTGCCATCAGCCAGCAGCAGTGTTGTTAGGTGTGAATGTGCAACATTTTTCTCCAAAAATAGCACAAACTTCTCCTTTTTCAGCTAACAACATGTCCAAAGCAAATCTATTCTGGACTGCTATCAGGGACGTTGAAGCCAATTAGTCATGGACAGCTTCAAACCCGCTTTGTGTCCAATTTCCTAGTTTTTGTACATTGTAATGAATATAGTTGATCCTGTCTACGTTTCTGTTCAACGTACACCACCAACAGATACTTGATCAATTAATTTATATTCATCTATAGCATCTATGTATGTAGAGTCTCCCTCAGTCTGCCAAGCTGCTGCTCTGCACTTTCTATTACGCCAATCATGTGGATTTACACTAGATAGTCCATCTGTTACTTCATCTACTAACATAGGATATACTGAAACTGGTAACCATAAAGTAATTAGAGCACAGAGTCCTGTTACTTTTGAAGGTGATCAATCAAACAACCTGTCGTCATCACACCACCCCCAAATGTCTCCTCTAGAGACTGGTTTAAAATACTTATTTACTTTTACAATTGCAGTACACCATACTGCAATGAGATTTCCCAATTTATTGCCTCTCTCTGTCATATTTATACATGTATAGTTTCCAGTGGTGACTCGCTTATGGAATACTGATTTATCCTTATCTGCTCTAATTACAGGAAAAACAGAATCCCAGTGTTGACACATTTCATTAAAATTAGTTTGATTCATTACTTCCATCACACAGAGTTGTGGTATCAAAGCTGGAATTATTTATAATAAAAGCCTTGAACCCAAACACACAACACAATCTCTTTTAGTCATGTTAGCCTCTTGTTCTACCATCAATAATCAGTTATTATTTGTTCCTGATACTCCTGTAATAACCTGGAACTTAGTCATCTATGGTTAACTTTTCTAACATAATTTTTACTCTCTTCACTTAGTTACCTGGATTACATTATCAGTTTTATGGAGCTTAAACAACTTCTTTTAATAACTAGCATAATCAGTGGTGCCCCACTCTGGTGTCCAATTATTTCCTTCATCAGCTACCATCATGGACCATGAGGTGTCTCTTCTATCATTAGTTAAGTACCATTTATAACTTCTAAAATCCTGTCCTTTCCTTCCTCGTTTAGTCAAGCTAATGAGTGGATCAGCACCACAGCTATGGTTTTAGATTTCACGCACACTTGAATACCATAAGTATAAGAAGTTTGTTTAGTGCACATAGTTAGGTTATCTTGCCTTCCTTGATTTAGCGCTACTTGTTTCATATGACTCATAACAGATGTTGTTATATTCTGATTCATCTTGATTGGTTCCCAGAAGTACCAGAAAAACAAAAAAATCAATATAAAAAAAATATAACCACCCAGCATCGGAAAACATTGTTCATCCATCTAGAAACCATTTTGGCTGAAATTTTCACTCCTCTAAATGGTTCCAGTGTCTTAATTGTCTTCACTGACTTTCGGATCTCTCCAGACTCTAAATGTCTGGGTCCACCCTATTATCAGTCTATAAATCACTTCCCCTGACGGAGCTTTCAACCGAAATGATCTTTTTACAATTCATAAGGTGAATCCAGGTTGATCTCTCAGCTATTTTTACTGCTGTAGGAGTGGTTAATAATAACTAATATGGATCCTCCCACTTAGGTGAAATAACAATGCTTCTTCTTTACACTCCTTATTAACACCCAGTCTCCTGGTTTCACTAGTTAGTTTTCCTGCTGGGAAATA
Source organism: Girardinichthys multiradiatus (assembly GCF_021462225.1). Lineage (NCBI taxonomy): Eukaryota > Metazoa > Chordata > Actinopteri > Cyprinodontiformes > Goodeidae > Girardinichthys > Girardinichthys multiradiatus. The sequence continues at coordinate 7,513,859 of NC_061807.1, forward strand.
AAACATTCCTCATTAGTTTGATTTTGTTTCTGTTGTTTTTCTAACATACTCCTCATATAATCAGCTAGGTTAGCTTCTTCATCTAATTCCCACTTATTTTTTTAACTGTGGTAATCTGTATGGTCTTCCAAATAACATTTCATAGGGTGTTAACCCTGAGGTGCTTGTAATGTTTAGTTGGAAATAGTTCTATCTGTTTAGAAAATGCATCTATAATGACTAAACAGAACTTTTTCCCTTCACTGTGATTTAACTCAATAAAATCCATATGAATTGTTTGAAAAGGGTATCTTAGTTTTGCAAATTGTCCCCTTTGTTGTCTTAAATTCCCTTGTAGATAATGTTTTACACATGCTAAACATGTTCTACAAACATTTTTAATAAGAATCTTTTAGAATTTAATCAATATGTTATATAATATTAATATATCTGTCCTACTATTCCTCCCTGTTGAGACATTATGAAACACGATGGCTCAAATATTGCTTCCATTTATAGGTTCTTTGGTAGGACAGGTTTATTATCTGGTCAAATATAGTTTTCATCTTTTAATGCAGCTCCATGTTTTTTCCACATTTCTATCTCCTGTAGTGAGCTTTATTGTTGCATCTTTTCTAACACTATATCCATTGTCACCAATGCATATCCTGTTTGTGTCTTCTCCCTCTCATCTTTTTAGAGAAATCATTCACATAAACTATTTCGTGATCCATCCAGCAAATAACTTCTAATTTATTCTTTCTTCTTTTTTTCTACTAATTCTGCAGTATTAATGCTGAAACTGCATGGGAAACTCTTAAGGTTAAAAGGTGAAACAACACTATTGCAGCACTTCAACTGTCATTTTAGGCTGCAGTTACAGCTCTCACATAATATAGTTGCACACACGCAACACTATCTAGTTTTGAAGAGAAATAGGCTATTGGTTTCATTTTATCTCCATGTTGTTGAACCAGAACTGAAGTCATAAAATGTCTCTTACAATCTACAATCTGAACAAACGGTTTACTATAATCTGGTAATGCTAAAGCAGTACTGGAAACTAGAACTTGTTTTATGTTGGTAAATGCTTCTTCAACTTCTACACTCCATTTCAATTTAGACGTCATTTTCAGCTCTTCCTCATACATTAATTTGTTTAATGGAGCTACTATTTCTGCATAATTTGGCACCCAGTTTCTACAATAATTAGTTAGTCCAAGGAAGGACATCATTTACTTTTTTGTTACTGGTTTTAGAACTTGTAATATTGCAGTCTTTCTTTCTTCTACAATTGTGCGTCCCCCTGCGCTAAAATTATGACCTAAGTATTTAACCTCATTTTTAAACAACTGAAGTTTCTTTTTACTGACTTTGTGTCCCTCTTCTGCTAAATGTTTTAATAATGCTATTGTGTCATTTTTACAAATCTCCTCATCAGGAGAGGCTAATAGCACATCATCAACATATAGTAAAACCTGACTACCTCCTGGAGGGTCAAACTTGGCCATACTTACACTCATTACATCAGTAGGGTCTTTTGACCATAATTTATCAGGGACTTGATTCAAGAACTGTTCCTCTTGTTCAGTAAGGAATATTTCTCATTGTTGTTTTGTATGTAAATGTATTCCTTCCTGCACTGTCACTGTCCAAAATAATGGCTTCCTAGTTAATCCTGTGGATGCACTGATTTCTGTATTCATTGTTGTTACAAACCAGTCTGTGGCGTCTTTTACCCTCTGCACTATTCTTCTCATGTCCTGCCACTTGTGTTATTTATCCTTGAATAAAGATATTTGTGGAGGTGACCACATGTTGCAGAGCTTCTTAGTGTCTTCCTCTAACACTACTTCAGCAACTGACGTACTCTTCCTATCTGTATAAACATAAGTTACCATGACTTTTGTAGGGGTTACTTTAGTTAATGCTATCCTGCCCCTGTGTTTTTGATTTTTTTTTTTTTATCCTTCATTACTTTTTCTGCATGGAGGGCATGATTTACATAGTCTTCTAGATTTGCTGTGAGGAACCCTATAAAATGTCTCCTTATCCAGGTATTAATTGCATCCCTGGAACCAGCATGTAGTGCATTTTTTAACTGCTGTTAATAAGCTCCTTGCTCGTCTTCATCTTCTTGTAGACCACAATGTATTTTAAACACTTGTGTCAGTCTAATCCTATATTCTTCAAAAGGTTATTCCTCTTTTTGTTTCACTCTGGCTATTAAAAAGAGTAAAATATTTTCTAAGGTTACACATAAAAAAACCATGTCATACCATGAACCTCCGTGACACGCTGTATCAACAGCCTTCAGCGTCTCAAAACAATAATAATAAAAAATAAACACAAATAAAACATACATGAGGTACAGCCATGGTGGGGATGGATTTATTCACCAAAGGGACTCATTTTAGTCCATCCAATCCTGTCAAACCTCATCAGATCTTTGGTACAAAACAAAAACTTTCCACCTGCTCTTTTACTCCCCTTCTTCTGTCCTGCTATTCCACTTTGCAAGTCTATCAAAAATTACTTCTTAGCCCTCTGACCTTTTCTGCTTTCCACAAAAACGTCCATTCTTGTCTCCTGCATCACATTTCTCTCTTTTTAGTTACTTTTAAACAATAATCTACATCCTCATAACCTTCTTTGTCCATTTTTCTTAAATCACGTTTACTTTTAACATACTTTTAATTATTGCATCCTATAGATCACCTAATTTTTTAGAGTTTAAACGACCATCCTAATGATATGTGGTTATCCATTTATCTAAATATTTTAATTTTAATATTTTAATTTGATCCTGTGCTTCCATACATTTCCAATCTTTACATTATTATTCATTTTAGTGTATTTAAATCACCCTTTTCCCATTTCTTTTATTTAAATTTGGTCCAGTATATAAATACCTAGGGTATTCTAAATACTGGATTATTCTGCTCAGTAGGGTGACAGAAAAATCTCCTTTTGTGGTAATTCTCACTTCAACTCTTTCGAGTGGAAAATTCTTGCCTTTGCTTCCACAAAAGTTAGTCACTTTCAATCCCACTGCTTTGGTATGAGGCAAACCTAGTGGTTTAAATCCTCCATTCATTTCTCACATGCACACATTTAAAACGCGGATTTTTCTTAGTATTTTCTGTTGTTGTTTAAAATACTTCTTAACACTCAAAGGACTCCGCCGTCCTGGATCACGGATTTTTCAGTATTTTCACTAATACTTTGAGCAGAACTCCGGCGCACTGCTGTCACCTGTTAGGGCCTAGGATTCACAGGGTTTGTTTACTTCACGCAATGACCCCCAGTCATTCGTCACACTTTTTTAAATCTAGATTCACTCACCACTTTGTCCTCTCCTCTCTCTCAGAGTTCCGTCTGCTGTCAGATCCCAGCGGGCGGGCCGAAATCCAGTCCCGGAAAGGGTCTGTGAGTCTCCCTGATGAAGACAGCCGTGCGCACTGTCTTTTCCTGGAGTCTACCGACCCGCTGGAACCATCAGGCGTAGTTGGAATCCGGCTCGAAAGGACCAAATTATTGTCAGGTTTAAACAACCTAACAATATTTATAACAACACAAAAAGAAGAGAGAGACAAAGTATTAGTTATTTTACTCGCACGAGGAGAACGGTCAGAGATGTGTTCAGTTACAAGTCTCCCAACCGCTCTGAAACCCATCCAACCGCACGTCTCTTTTTATTTTCTTTGGGGGCCCCTAGTTACAAAAACATTAATCTCTAAAGGATGGGAAAACAACAGCTGCATCGTCAACAGGTCATAAACAGCTTTATCCATTAACAACACATTTCCACAGTCCTCTTTCAGCTTCCAGGGTCAGTTGCGCCTTTTGTTCAGTGTAATCAGCCTTCATCTTTATGACCTCCTCAACTGGACTGCTTCCTTCTCTGCTAGTTCAGCTTCATTTATGATCTTTGCCTGCAGACAACTCATCAGATCATTTACTCACACACATCTTGAATGATTATAAGATCAAATAGTTATGTTAAAAAATAGGAGAAAATATAAGACACATCTTTATTCAATAATTCCAACAAAAACAACCCTGCAGCGTTGGAGATACATGGTTGGTTCTTTATCTAAATAGTGATGAGATAGATCTAGGTCCAACTATGGTTCATTATTATGCAGATGATGGTAGTTATACAGCGACATCATCCTTACAAGTAGCAATAGACTACATTCAGTCTGCATCTGACCTTTCTCAAAGTTCTTTGGCCAAACTAAAAGTGGTAATTAATAATATAGTATTATATTGGTAGGTTCATGTAAAGAATTAGGAAAAACTGCTTCCCAAACAGTTCCTGCTTATGAATGGAATGACCTGCAGAACGTACTTCATTACCTTCACCTAGTCATTTTAAACAACTTTTAAAGACAGGTTTGAAGAAGAGAGTCACGGATTTAATTAACTTGTTAATTAAACTCAAGACGTTCTTGCTGCAGTGTTAACTGTCTCAGTGCAGCCTCGTCTTGTGTTTTCCAGTCTATGTAGAAGTGAATGAAATGTTTGCTTCCTTGGCTAAAAGAAGAGAAATTGTGTCTCAACAGAAAATTATGTTCAGGACAAATTTGTTCTAAAGTGCTGCAAACAACCACACTTGAAGAACAAGATTAATCCGATGGTTCTGTATCGGGACAGAGGGAAGTCAGGATGAGGAAACATCAGTGATGTTTCTGTCCATGGAACTCTTCCCTGAAGGCCATTTTTTAATTACTTCTGAACCACAAAAACTGAACTTAACTGAGGCAAGTACTTTTTTTAAATGAAGATCTAGGTTATTTTGTGGCCTTAATGCAACTACTACTTTTGGTGAAAACCAAATTTTAATATATATGACATTAATTTAATCTTGTCAGATGTTTTTCCCTTCCAGCTCGTAAAAGAGTTTTCCACAACTGCTGCTGCCAATCCTAGAACACGCTGATGTTATTTATGACCATGCCACAGAAACTAATCTTCATCCCCTCAAACTTTGAAATACTCTGTATTTAGAAATACTTAATCCAATTTAATTCACTATATGGCCTGAGAAATACTGATCAGTTATCTTTATGTGTTTTACACCAAGAATAAGGAAAATGAGACATTTTGCATTTCAGTTTAAAGCTTCATCAGCTTGAATACTTTGCCTCACCTACTTAGCTGTATTACTGTTATTCATATTTACTTTATTGTAAAACATCTTTTTCTTGCTTTCAGTAAGAATAAAGGTTCATTTATTCTGGACTTAATCCTCACAGAGATATGCACATGAACTCTGTATGTGTATGTTGTCTTATTTTGTGTCTTGATGTTAAGGCTATGTGTCATGCAGTTGCTATGCTGGTGGTTGTGAGAGTGTGTGTGACTATGTGGTTGTGAGAGTGTGTGTTTGTGTGTCCTTGAGAATGTTGTGGGTATTTTTGTGTGATTTTTTCATATTTGTTTGATACGTATTACTGTTGTTTATCTTCTGTTCTGCAAGGACCACTGGGGAGGAAGAGGGACGAATAATACCAGCAGCTAGGGAGTCATTAATGTAATCCTCCAAGACCTGTCGTTCAGGTCCAGAGATAGGATACAACCTACTGGTGGGTAGAGGAGCCCCAGGAAGAAGGTCAATGGCACAGTCATAGGGCCTATGGGAGGGTAGAGAGAGAGCGTTACTCTTACTGAAGGCTAGTCCTAAATCATGGTATACTGTAGGAACCCCGGAAAGGTCGGGACAGTCATCACTAAGAGGACTAGGCACAATGGAGTTCCTAACAGGTAAGGCCGACTGAAGACAATTGGAATGACAATAATTAGACCAGGCCTCAATGCGGAGTTCGGACCAGTTTAAATGAGGGTTGTGTTTACGCAGCCAAGGAAAACCCAGAAGTAAAGAAGACTGAGAAACCGGAAATACATAAAAAGACATCATTTCCCTATGATTTCCGGAGAGGACCAGTTCAATCGGTATGGTCTTGTGAGTAACTCTATGCAGCCTCCGTCCATCTAAGGCAGAAACTAATCGTGGCGTATCCAGAAGTACAATCTCAATCTGGGCCAGTTCTACCAACTTGCTATCAATAAAATTCTGCTCACAGCCGGAATCAACAAGTGCTAAAAGATTCCTAGTCTGCTGACTACCAATCAAGGTGGCTGGTAGGGAAAGTCTAGGGGCTTCAAAATCATTAAACTGGTCCGTTAGCTCCCCCGAAAAAACTAGCGGACCCTGTCTTTTGGCCGGGTAGGACAGGTTGGACAAGCTGCAATAAGGTGATTGGATGAACCACAGTAAAAACACTGGTTCCCCTGTCTACGACGTTGTCTCTCCTCAGGGGTAAGGCGAGTGCGACCTATCAACATGGGTTCAGGTTCAGGCAGAACTACTTGAGGGAGAGACCTAGCGTTGGGTGGTGATCTTGCAGAAAAAGAAGAACGAGCCCGGAAATGCTCAGAACGGGCTCTCCTTCTCTCACGCATACGACTGTCAATCCGTGTAGCTAACAAAATTAGCTCATTAAGGGTCTTAGGTTCATCAATCAAGGTTAATTCATCCTTCAGTGGCTCATCTAGGGACTGGAAAAAAGCTGTTCTAAGAGCACTATCATTCCAGCCAGAATCAGCTGCAAGAGTATGAAATTCTAGGGCTAAATCAGAGACTGGTCTATTTCTCTGATTTAAGGCCCGCAACTGGCGAGAGACGCTAGTCTGGTCGGTCTCAGAGGAGAAAGCCAGCTTAAACTCAAGAATGAAGTCATCAAAAGAGCAATCAAACTGATTACAGTCAGAAAAACGAGCCTCAGCCCAACGTAAGGCCCTCCCTGTAAGTAATCCCAGTATATAAGAAATCTTAGCATCATCATGGGGAAAACTAGCAGGAGAGCGGTTAAAGACGAGAGTACATTGTAACAAAAACCCCTTACAATGATCAATGTCACCGGAGAACAGGGGAAGTGACGTCGCGTGAGTGTGAAAGACGTTGAGAAGTAGAAGCTGCTACAGCGCCCTCAGAGGAACCGGAGGTCTGAGGACTTAAAGAATGCTGATTATTCCGTTGGATCTGTTCAGAAAGAGAACGAAGAGCAGAGTCATGAGAGTGAATCTGGTGAGAGTGTTCAGATAGAGTTCTACTGAGACTCTCTGCTGGGTCTGTCTGGCCTGAGTGTTCTAACATCATTTTTGACACTGATCTGACCCACATGCAGAAAGAACACAAGTAGAGAGCATCAAAGGGTGAAAAGAAGTTTATTATTTCTAAATTCTACACGGGGATGACAGGGATCTGGTCTCTCCAACTGTGCGAGAAAAAATAACTGATAAGAAAACAGGACGGCAATGTATATATAAATATATAAATATGAATATCATGAATAATGATAAATGCTCTTACTAGAGAGTGAATGGAATCCACCAGGGGAGACGGGGTTTAGGAGAACTGAAGTAGAGCTCACAGCGAAACGTGCTTTCTGTGGAAAGCGAGCGGAAGGTGAAGCAGGAGTTACGTAGGAGGGTGGACAGGTCTGCAGGAGAAGTACGCTTGTCGTAATGTAGCACAGATCCAGTAAAAGGTGAAGATTGCTCAGTCCAGGAGTGTACGTAGAATTCCAGACAGGTAATCCAAAAGGCTCCAAGCGGTCGAGGAATAGTTAGAGGATCGATGCACATCAAGGTTACTGATACCACATAGGCTCAACACTCAGGCGACGAGTAGCAGGCAGCCACGGCTTAAGTAGCGTACACGGCAATCAGAAGATGGGAAACACCTGTCCACATTCCTCCTGTAGCTCGACACCCTCTGCTGGACGAATAAGGTTAGCAGCAAGCAGAAAACAGACAGGCTCCCAGAACCCGACATTAAATAGTTGAACACTCCTTTAACCCTTCATGCAATTTATTCCACAATTTCCCACATTCACAGAAGTAGACATTTGTTTGTTGATTATTCACAGTTTTACTTTAGAAATCCTTCTCACCTGTGATTTTTGATTTTGTGACCTTATTTCAAATTTACCAGGACATACTCCTTCAAGCTTTAACCCAACAAATATAATTTTTATTGTTTAATCTTTATCATGTTCCCTCTGTTGAAGTAACCCAGCCCACTCAGCATTTATGAAACAGGTTCCACATAATTGTATTTAGTTAGTTGAAATCAAAAAGATGAGTTAATCTTACCTTATGACGTTATGGTTTCTGGAATAAATTAATTTAGTTTCACCAGCACATTTTTGATGTGTTAGCTGGAAATGAAATGTTAAGTCAAAAGATATCCATTCAAACCTATTCATATGTTCTTCCTCAGGTGCTTTCTGATTTCTCTGAGGTTTCCTTCAGAGGACGTCTCTCCCTTCCTGCTATATGATCTGCTGACCTTAGTTTTGTTCTCATCCAGAGTTTGTTTCTCCTGTTGGTTCTTTGGTTAGAGCCTCCTGTGTTTTATGAGAGAAAAACTTCACAGCAGATTAAAATCTTTGAATATGTCAGTTGTTCTCTCTGTAAATCCAGACTGGGTTCACAGCCCGACTGGAGAGAGGAGGTGAAAGGTCAGGGTATGGTTCTTCCTGTCAGCAGCTCATGGAGAGTTAAACCCATGAGCTCAGTGGGTGATGATCTGATGTAAAACATCACCAAGGGCAGCGCATCCACCCACTTCATTTTTGTATCAGCACAAACTTTAGCCAATTGTTTCTTTGATTGTGTGATTATCTCTCTCAGCCGACCTGGTGAAAGTGTCAACCACATCTCTACATCCTTTCACTCTGTTGTCAGAACCCATAAAATTAAAAATAGTTTCCTTTAGGGCTTGTTGGGAAACAGAAAATGCTCCAAAACCTGTTTTCATGAAAATCTTATACAGGTCCTTCTCAAAATATTAGCATATTGTGATAAAGTTCATTATTTTCCATAATGTCATGATGCAAATTTAACATTCATATATTTTAGATTCATTGCACACTAACTGAAATATTTCAGGTCTTTTATTGTGTTAATACGGATTATTGTGGCATACAGCTCATGAAAACCCAAAATTCCTATCTCACAAAATTAGCATATCATTAAAAGGGTCTCTAAACGAGCTATGAACCTAATCATCTGAATCAACGAGTTAACTCTAAACACCTGCAAAAGATTCCTGAGGCCTTTAAAACTCGCAGCCTGGTTCATCACTCAAAACCCCAATCATGGGTAAGACTGCCGACCTGACTGCTGTCCAGAAGGCCACTATTGACACCCTCAAGCAAGAGGGTAAGACACAGAAAGAAATTTCTGAACGAATAGGCTGTTCCCAGAGTGCTGTATCAAGGCACCTCAGTGGGAAGTCTGTGGGAAGGAAAAAGTGTGGCAGAAAACGCTGCACAACGAGAAGAGGTGACCGGACCCTGAGGAAGATTGTGGAGAAGGGCCGATTCCAGACCTTGGGGGACCTGCGGAAGCAGTGGACTGAGTCTGGAGTAGAAACATCCAGAGCCACCGTGCACAGGCGTGTGCAAGAAAAGGGCTACAGGTGCCGCATTCCCCGGGTCAAGCCACTTTTGAACCAGAAACAGTGGCAGAAGCGCCCGACCTGGGCTACAGAGAAGCAGCACTGGACTGTTGCTCAGTGGTCCAAAGTACTTTTTTCGGATGAAAGCAAATTCCACATGTTATTCGGAAATCAAGGTGCCAGAGTCTGGGGAAGACTGGGGAGAAGGAAATGCCAAAATGCCAGAAGTCCAGTATCAAGTACCCACAGTCAGTGATGGTCTGGGTTGCCGTGTCAGCTGCTGGTGTTGGTCCACTGTGTTTTATCAAGTGCAGGGTCAATGCAGCTAGCTATCAGGAGATTTTGGAGCACTTCATGCTTCTATGTGCTGAAAAGCTTTATGGAGATGAAGATTTCATTATTCAGCACGACCTGGCACCTGCTCACAGTGCCAAAACCACTGGTAAATGGTTTACTGACCATGGTATCACTGTGCTCAATTGGCCTGCCAACTCTCCTGACCTGAACCCCATAGAGAATCTGTGGGATATTGTGAAGAGAACGTTGAGAGACTCAAGACCCAACACTCTGGATGAGCTAAAGGCCGCTATCGAAGCATCCTGGGCCTCCATAAGACCTCAGCAGTGCCACAGGCTGATTGCCTCCATGCCACGCCGCATTGAAGCAGTCATTTCTGCCAAAGGATTCCCGACCAAGTATTGAGTGCATAACTGTACATGATTATTTGAAGGTTGACGTTTTTTGTATTAAAAACACTTTTCTTTTATTGGTCGGATGAAATATGCTAATTTTGTGAGATAGGAATTTTGGGTTTTCATGAGCTGTATGCCAAAATCATCCGTATTAAGACAATAAAAGACCTGAAATATTTCAGTTAGTGTGCAATGAATCTAAAATATATGAATGTTAAATTTTCATCATGACATTATGGAAAATAATGAACTTTATCACAATATGCTAATATTTTGAGAAGGACCTGTATAACAGAGTCATCTTCTCACCTTTAACCAAGAATCATATTTATATTGTAACCCAGTTAGTTGCTACTTTATTGTCTGTTAACTAGTAGCCAAGATATGTTGAAACCGTTATTTTCCATAATAATTTTTGAAATCATCCCCAGAACAAAGTATTTATATCATTTACCATGAAGGTGTCCAGTGTTTTGAACAACCTACTTTTCAAGGACATTGATAATTTGATTATATCTACCTAAATTAGACCTTTAGGGTCCTTCCCCGTAACCTCTACCTCCAATACTAGATAAAAGTAATTTGCATATTCTGTTGGATATGTTCAAACATATCCAACAGAATATTGAAACAGAAATTTAGACAAACACTTAAGACACACAACACGTCGGCTTCAGCCTCCCCTCTTTAAGAAGATTGGGCGGCCAAATCTTTTACTATCAAATTATTCAACCAGAACCCTATAGCAGAATGACAGGTTCTATTTGGTTCTGTTCCCATCCCAAAGAGAATTTAGATCCAATTTCACCTCAAGAAATTTCATAAGAAATTTAAGTTTTCACCCTCTGAAACTAAAACTCAGAAAATTGTTCCAACTTGCGAGCATCTGAACATATTTAGGGAATACCGACATTAGAGAAAAACTAATGAAAAACAAAACTTGTTGCACTCCAAAACGTTCATTAGTTGTCTGAACACAACTATGAATCAAAACCCAGAACAAATAATGAGCTCACAGAAACTAAAACATACCATTTGATCCATAAACCTTTCACTCATGTGGCCCACATCATTCATCATTCATACCTTGACCTTCATTCATTCCTGTCACACCCTTCTAAACCACACGTTTTCAACCCTCAAACACAATCTTTGGATTTCTATTGTTCCTGAACCCCAGATATCTCATGTTCTAAGTAATAATGTGTCAATGGACCCATTTGTCAGGCTGGTCCCAGCCACCTTTTCAGGTTTTCTTCACCTGGGAGAAAAATATATGTTTAGGGTTATCATTCACATCATCAGGCAATATAGTGGGACGACTCTTCATCAACCTTTCCAGAGAAATCATTAGTATTGTAATGGACAATGCCTGAAAATAACCAGTTTGATCATATAGTCATCCCAGTACAACAAATTAACACAAACAAGAAATCACAAACTTGGGTAGTGAAATCAGCATTTTTCTTTCTTTCGCCATCTTCATTTCACAACACATGATCATATTTGTACATTGTTATTTCTATTATTATTATATACAAAGAAGACAAAAATAAACAACATTGTATTCTTGTTGTGTACCAGCTTATGAAGGAATAAAAGAAGACAAAAAGCAAATAGATTAGTTATAAACAGAATCATTTTGTTCAGAAAAAGGAAAGTATAGCCTACCTTTGTAGCACCTGGTGGTCTGACACAAACACTATGGAGACTTGCCTCTTGTCACCTTTTGCAGCATCAAGTAGTGAAAGTTGAAAATTAATTTGTACTACTGTCTACCACAATAAACCTATTCATGCATAAATAATGACTGTGCCATCTAAACATTATTAGTTAAGTTTTCAGTCCAACTTTCCTTTCATTTTCTTATCCATCATTCTGTTCTTACCTCTGTTATTTGATTTTGCATCACTGCAATGCTCCTCATTATGTACAGCGTCCTGAGTGCCTTGTTGCTGGAAGGTGCTAAATAAATAAACTTGACTTGACATAAATCCGTAGGTATAATCCGCCAGGGATTTTATTGTTTTTAATTCCATCAATTAAATTAACTATCATTTAATGCAACTACCACTTTTGGTGAAAACCAAGTTTTAAACATAGGACATTAATTTTAATCTTGTCAGAAGGCAATGGTAGATTTATTCTGTTCAAATTATATAAAGTTAAAAGCATTTTTCCTCCTGCTAAAAGTCTTAAATGAGTGAAGGTTTTTCCAAGTTTAAACACTGCAATTATTTGTTTAAAGTTTTCAAAAAATCATCTTTTGGAGTCAGATCAAATCTGAGTCTAACTGGTCGAGTACTCGTACTCGTCGTCTTCCGCTTATCTGGGACCGGGTCGCGGGGGCAGCTGACTCAGCAGAGACGCCCAGACGTCCCTCTCCCCATACACCTCCTCCAGTTCCTCCAGGGGGAGCCCAAGGCGTTCCCAGGCCAGCTGAGAGACATAGTCCCTCCAGCGTGTCCTGGGCCGTCCCCTGGGCCTCCTCCCGGTGGGACGTCCCTGGAACACCTCCCGAGGAAGGCGTCCAGGAGGCATCCGGTATAGATGCCGGAGCCACCTCAACTGGCTCCTCTCGATGTGGAGGAGCAGCGGCTGTACTCCGAGCCCCTCCCGGATGGCCGAGCTCCTAATCCTATCTCTAAGGGAAGCTCATTTCAGCCGCTTGTATCCGGGATCTCGTTCTTTCGGTCATGACCCAAAGTTCATGGCCATAGGTGAGGGTAGGAACGTAGACCGACCGGTAAATTGAGAGCTTTGCTTTTCGGCTCAGCTCTCTCTTCACCACAACGGACCGGCACAGCGCCCCCATTACTGTGGCAGCCGCACCGATCCGTCTGTCGATCTCCCGCTCCATTCTTCCCTCACTCGTGAACAAGACCCCGAGATACCTAAACTCCTCCACTTGAGGCAGGAACTCCCCTCGAACCTGAAGAGGAAAAGCCACCCTTTTCCGTTCGAGTACCATGGCTTCGGACTTGTAGGAGCTGGAGGACTGGTGCAAAGAGGATTGGGTGGCGGACGAAGGTGGAGACCTCAGCGGCCCGATCCCCGGATGCTTAGGCTGGCTCTAGGGACGTGGAATGTCACCTCGCTGGGGGGGAAGGAGCCTGAGCTGGTGCGGGAGGTCGAGAGATATCGACTAGAAATAGTCGGGCTCGCCTCCACGCATAGCGTGGGCTCTGGAACCCATCTCCTTGAGAGGGGTTGGACTCTCTTCTACTTTGGAGTGGCCCATGGGGAGAGGCAGCGGGCTGGTGTGGGTTTGCTTGTTGCCCACCAGCTCAGCCGTCTCGTGTTGGGTTTTACCCCAGTGGATGAGAGGGTCGTATCCCTGCGCCTTCGGGTTGGGGAGAGGTCTCTGACCTACGGGCCGAGTGGTAGTGCAGAGTATCCGGCCTTCTTGGTGTCCCTGTCGGGGGTGCTGGATAGTGCCCCTCCCAGGAACTCCATTATTCTCCAGGGGGACTTCAACACCCACGTGGGGAACGACAGTGACACCTGGAGAGGCGTGATTGGGAGGAATAGCCTCCCTGATCTGAATTCGAGTGGTGTTTTGTTATTGGACTTCTATGATAGTCACGGATTGTCCATAACGAACACCATGTTCAAACATAAGGGTGTCCATCAGTGCACTTGGCACCAGGACACCCTAGGCAGGAGGTCGATGATCAACTTTCTTGTTGTATCATCAGACCTTCGGCCGCATGTTTTGGACACTCGGGTGAAGAGAGGGGCTGAGCTGTCCACTGATCACCACCTGGTGGTGAGTTGGATCCGCTGGGGGGGAGAAAGCCGGACAGACTTGGCAGGCCCAAGCGTATAGTGAGGGTCTGCTGGGAACGCCTGGCGGAGCCCTCGGCCAGGGATGTATTCAACTCCCACCTCCGGGAGAGCTTCGACCAGATCCCGGGGGATGTTGGATACATAGAGTCCGAGTGGACCATGTTCTCCGCATCTATTGTCGATGCTGCTGCCCGTAGCTATGGCCGTAAGGTCTGTGGTGCCTGTCGCGGCGGCAATCCCAGAACCCGGTGGTGGACACCAGCAGTAAGGGATGCTGTCAAGCTGAAGAAGGAGTCATATCGGCTGTGGTTGGCTTGTGGGACTCCTGAGGCGGCTGACGGATACCGTGAGGCCAAGCGTGCTGCCCGGGCTGTGGCAGAGGCAAAAACTCGGGCCTGGGAGGAGTTTGGTGAGGCCACGGAGAAGGACTACCGGTTGGCCTCGAAGCGATTCTGGCAAATCGTCCAGCGCCTCAGGAGGGGGAAGCAGTTCTTCGCCAACAGTGTTTATAGTGGGGGTGGGGAGCTGCTGACCTCGACTGAGGACATTATCGGGCGGTGGAAGGAGTACTTCGAGGATCTCCTCAATCCTGCCATCACGCATTCCGTGGTGGAAACAGAGGCTGGGGACTCGGGGTTGGACTCTTTCATCACCCCGGCTGAAGTCACCAAGGTGGTTAAAAAGCTCCACGGTGGCAAGGCTTCGGGGTTGGATGAGATCTGCCCTGAGTACCTGAAATCTCTGGATGTTGTGGGGCTGTCATGGTTGACACGTCTCTTCAACATTGCGTGGCGGTCGGGGACAGTGGAGGGTGTGTTCCAACTACAGGGGGATCACACTCCTCAGCCTCCCTGGTAAGGCCTACGCCAGGGTATTGGAGAGGAGAGTGCGGCCGATAGTCGAACCTCGGCTTCAGGAGGAGCAGTGTGGTTTTCGTCCCGGCCGTGGAACACTGGACCAGCTCTATACCCTCTACAGGGTGCTCGAGGGTTCATGGGAGTTTGCCCAACCGGTTCACATGTAACTGGTCGAGTTAAAATCTTAAATTTAAAATTGTTTGAAAGCCTGTTGCCTTAAAATTGTCACATTATCGTTCTGATAATGTTTTTTCCATCCAGCTCGTAAAAGAGTTTTCCACAACTGGTGCTGCCAATCCTAGAACACACTGATGTTATTTATGACGATGCCACAGAAACTAATCTTCATCCCCTCAAACTTTGAAATACTTTGTATTTAGAAATACTTAATCCAATTTAATTCGCTATATGGCCTGAGAAATACTGATCAGTTATCTTTATGTGTTTTACACCAAGAATAAGGAAAATGAGACGTTTTGCATTTCAGTTTAAAGCTTCATCAGCTTGAATACTTTGCCTCACCTACTTAGCTGTATTACTGTTATTCATATTTACTTTATTGTAAAACATATTTCTCTTGCTTTCAGTAAGAATAAAGGTTCATTTATTCTGGACTTAATCCTCACAGAGATATGAACATGAACTCTGTATGTGTATGTTGTCTCATTTTGTGTCTTGATGTTAAGGCTATGTGTCATGCAGTTGCTATGCTGGTGGTTGTGAGAGTGTGTGTGACTATGTGGTTGTGAGAGTGTGTGTTTGTGTGTCCTTGAGAATGTTGTGGGTATTTTTGTGTGATTTTTTCATATTTGTTTGATACGTATTACTGTTGTTTATCTTCTGTTCTGTAAGGACCCTGTCAAAAATGAGATGGTACATTTCAAGGGGTTACCATTGAAATAATTAGGTGACAGTAATTATACCTTTTATTTCTTTCCATACATAATATGTGTCATGGTAGGGTTAAATAAAGTCAAAATCAGGTCGAAGGACATTGGATCTTCCCTACAAATGTTTCTGTTTGGCCCTGATAAAGCTGCTCCCTCATAATCATCTGGTTCCATAACAATGTTTGTGGTTTTCATCAGC
Organism: Girardinichthys multiradiatus; assembly: GCF_021462225.1. Classification (NCBI taxonomy): domain Eukaryota; kingdom Metazoa; phylum Chordata; class Actinopteri; order Cyprinodontiformes; family Goodeidae; genus Girardinichthys; species Girardinichthys multiradiatus. Next base: position 7,529,737 of record NC_061807.1, read on the forward strand.
AAGATTATAACGGCTCTGAATGTTCTATTCTAATCTAGCTTTATTTAGATCTATCTATATTTTCTAATGCAGTAAGTCCTTATTATATTTAAGAGTGGGGTCACTAGTTTTTATTAGTTGTTATTATACTAATAATGCTAAGTGCTAATTTCATTGGTTCTAGTGCTTCTTTTAATCTCTTTCCATACCTCGATGTGTCTCTTTTTATGTGTAGTGTAGGCATCAAAAAGGGTCAGAGTATTGTGTTCATTTAATTGTGAATGTAAGTATTAAATCCGAACCATAGATACCATTTTTAAAATCTGGTTCAATTACATTTAACTGTAACTGAGTCTTGTGGAAAAACGTATCCGTTTAGAAGGCTTAATGAAATTGATGAACACAGAAATGTAGGACATGTTGTGTCTTATAATCTTTGTGTTACCCAGTTTTAAAAACAACCCGTAAAGTTTCAGTCAGCTATAAATTACACTTTATATTTATTTCAAGTAACTAAAGTTTGTTTCAGTTAACTCAAGTTTTCTCCATTTAGTCCAGTCCAGTAATTCTGTGAAGGTGTATTTCATCCTGTGTTAATTTTGAGTCTAATTTGATCATTCTGACTGGAAAAAGTAAAACATCTGTTAAAATCATGTTTTGAGGGGAGAGATTGTCCCTTTCTGGAGTTATCATAAAGAACTGACTTAATATTATTATGGTACTGCTGGATCAGACCTGCTCTTGTAGTCTCTAATTATTATTGTGAGACCTTATATAATAAATAACACTGAGCGTCAGATAGTTTAAAATGTTTTTACCTTTCAAGCAGGCGGTCCATTGTCAGGGCTGCTTCTCCAGACCTTAAAACTCAAAATTCCAATTAGTTTCATAACAGAAAACATTTTAAATTAAATGTATCCTGCCACATATACCCTCATTTTTACACAACATGAAACAGACATTCATTTCACAAAAACAGACAGACAAAATGGACAAACACTGGCCACATAAAAAGTTTGATTACCCTGTGAATACAGCATTTTAGAGTGGAACCACTTTGTGTCACTTAATGGTTAAAAATTATTTGTCGACTCGCCTTTTCTGGTGAGTCGACAATTATTTCCGGGATCCAAACAAGCTCCATCAAACTGTTGTTTAAACTTGTTAAAGCATCTTTGTGGTTGAAATATATTTCTCCTCCCTGTCTCCAAGCAGGGAGTTCATTTTCTAGTGACGTCTCAGTCATTCTCTCACTTCTGTTGAAGCACCCTCCCAAGGGGTGTTCTGCGTGTTCGTTTATTCACCGTAAGCTGAAAGAATTCACAAGACATTATAATAAATCACACGGAGACAGCTGTATGTTATTCAAATACCTGGACCAGGGAAGCTCTCGCATGTGGTAACACAACACACACCGAGACGACTTCAAAGCTTCTCCCTGGGGCCATTGCTTTTATTGAAACACACATGAAAATGAACAGCCCCTGTTTACAGTTTTTTTCACACATATGATTTCATACAGACTCTTCCGGCTTACCATATTTGGACAGCTATTGTCCTGCACCTGTTTTTTTTTAATGAGTTTAGGATCAACATTACGAAAGCATTATTTACCTCGGACACATGATCTCCAACAGGGTTAAGGTCCTGCCCCACCTGATTTGGTGTCAGGTTCTGCTCAGTCCTGATTGGGTGGTGGTTCCATGCTTCACTGAGGACATCTAGGCTGGCCTGAATGCGTGGTAGGAAGACATAGTGGCAACAGAATATGTGCAGGACGTTGCTGATGTCAAGGAAGTGTTCATCCTCAAGCATATCGTAATACACTCCTGTAAGACTCATGAACAAATCACGCCAGAAGTGCTCAATCCTGCATAAAAAAAAATAAAGAACACGTTTTGTCCTTAACGTCATTTAAATAACTGTTTTAGCCACTGAATGAATTACAATGTTTCTAATTAAATACTGTATACATTAACAGAATCAACCAACATGTGACTGAATACAACTTAGATGAAATTCTAAGATTTTTCACCCCATTGTTTAAATTTCTACAGTGTTGCCATTAGATTTTAAGGATAAATGTTCTTACAATTGATAATAGTGTGTATTTTAAAGGAAAATACACTCAATTTAAGCTTCCAAAATTAAGTTTAACTCACCGCTGATTGTGTAGACATTTCCCGGCTATGAAGCTGTTAAAGTCAGTTCCACGAACCGAGAACATCAACTCTGCCTCCCCCACATTTTCTCCTCCATGATCTCCTCTCACTCTGAAAAGAAAACAGGATTTTCTTGCAGAATTGAAGCATCAGGGACACATTAAAAGATTTACATACTGCACATGTTTTCCAACAGTTTTAGATAAAGTTTCAACAAATACTGAGTAAACCCATTCAATTTCCCAGCATATTTGATAAATTAGTCAGGACAACTGGTATGACAGGTCCATGTACTGTATGTAGTACAAATGATCTGTAAAGGATCACAACAGATTATGAGAATTACAAGTCAATTCAAGTGTCTTTAAAAAAAATGAGAAACAGGGCAAGACTACTGGGCTCCTTTCAGAAAGCCTGTATAACAAGCTTAAAGTTGGCAGAGCCTGTGGTGTAAAACTTAGTTTTTTAGTTCCAGAAAAGCTCATCAGGTTAAGCTCGGAGTACATTGAACATCATTGAAGAGCATTTGTGTGGATGAACGAAAAGCCATCAATGGAGCTCCAATACTCCAATATTCAATGAAAGAAAATCATGTGAAATGACTTGCTTTTATCATTGTTCAAGTAAATGTCTTATGTGCCAAAAGGCTGTGGCAGAGTGTGACAAAGTGAAATGACTTCACCAAGGTAAGGAGAGATTGGAGGTCCTGGTTTGACAAGTTAATCTGTTGTCAACTGGAGGCATAGAAATCAGTAAACTCCTTCATAACATGTAGGCCTATGTTAAAGGTTACAGCACACTGTGGTTCATTCATCTTAGATAAGACAACTAAGTAGCACATTTTGCAAAGAAGTCAAAATGTTGAGAATTCTGTAATGTCATCTAACAATTTTACAAAGATGAGCAAATGACCTTAAACCAATTTCACATGTAATTTAGTGGCCGGTTTGAGGGAAACCCCAAATTTATGCAATCAGAATAATAATTACAAGAAAAAACAAGCAGCATTGTGCGGCCCTCGCAGCCAAGCGCCGCTTGGCCTGTGCAGCCACCGCGGGACCCTGGCATCGCCTCCTACACGCCACACACGATGACACCGCTTCACTTCAACGTGTCGCCAGTAGGTGGCACTGTGGGCAAAATGTCAAATGATCTTCGGTCATGCAGAGTTTGAGTCTGGCAAAAAGCATTCAAAATTTGGAGTAAATCGGACCTTCCAGATGGAAGCTGCACTCACTTGTTTGTTTGTGGGTGGGGCTAAAACAACATCATCAATTGACTGTGTCAACATGTCCATCATTAAGTCATGATCATGTATACTACATTTCAAGTGGATCTGATGATGTATGAGGGAGATATAGCCCTTGAAGTATTCTAGGGGGTGCTGTTGATCCAAATTCCAATGTAATCCAATAGAGCTGTTTGGGGACTGAGAAATATCAGCCATATTTATTTTGGAGTGAATCAGATAATCCATGTGAAATTTAGAGCCAAACGTATGGCTGTGGCGTGACATCAGAATTCGCCACGCCATCATATTAACACCCTCCAACTAAAGCAGTCAGTACTGGCGACTGTCTAAGACCATCATGTTATCTGTTACTTGGGACAGTTTCACGTTGATTAGGTAAAGAACATCAAACATTGACTCTGTAAAGGAAAACGTGACACTTCCTGTTATCAGGGGGCGGGTCTTCAATGATGTCAGCATCTAACCAGTGAATATTGTTCAAGCATAGAGGCAGATCAATCCCAAAAAGTTGCATGTGTCTGTGACTTTCCTTGTAGGAGCTATATCAATTTTGTCTTTTATGGTGAGAAGTCATATTTTGAGTCATGGCCACGCCCACACGCTATTGTGTATCAAAAAGCTTTTGACAACTTTTGATCCCCAATCCCTTAAGAGTAAACTGAGTGATTTTCAAGTGTGTAAGTCAAAAGCTGTACGATGAGTTCGCTCAGATATGCAGGCTAGAAACGCCCAAAACAGGGTAAAAATGGCAACTTCAATCCAAAATGGCCGACTTCCTGTGGGGGTTGGACCAATGCTCCAATAGACGTTTTTGTAGGTCCTGAGAAGTTACATATGTGTACCAAATTTCAGAATCCTCGGTCAAAGCATGGCTTGGGGCTGATTTTTTAAAATGTTCTAGGGGGCGCTGTGTATGAATTAGGCCACGCCCACCGAATATGTCATCAGATCTCTGTTGGGGACTGGAGTAGGTTCAATCACATGGAATTTGGTGCAGATCAGATGATGTATGTGGAGATTAAAGCCAAACATATGGCCATGGCGTGACATCCAACTTCGCCGCGCAACCACGGCCACGCCCTTTTATGAAAAGTCACTGTGCTTCAAACGAAGTTAGACCCACTAGTTATCTGTCTTCTGACACACTTTCAAGTGGATTGGGTCAAGTGGGTCATAGAGGCACCTTTCCAATTGAAAAAAGTGACTTCCGGTTCTGAGGGGGCGTGGCTTTGATGATGTCAGCATATGACCCCATAGGATCGTCGGGAACCCGAAGGTCGTCCTTCATACCAACTTTGGTGTGATTTGTAATTTCTTTGGTAAAGTTATTGCAATTTTTCACTTTCGGCGTGAACGCCAAGTTCATGCCCTGGCCACGCCCCTTCAACATACACGAAAAGTCACAATTTTGATAACTTTTAATCCCCCGTGCCTCAACTCCACATTGACCAAATATGAAGCTGATAGCTCAAAATCCCTAGGAGGAGTTTGTTAAAGTTCGAGGTGAGTAAAAGTGAAAAATGGGCAAAAATTGGCCTTTGACCCAAAATGGCCGACTTCCTGTGCGTTTTAGGGCATTCCCCCAAGAGACTTTTTATCTTGGTTTGAGGAGCTCTAGCAGTGTGCCAACTTTCAGATCTGTACGACTTACGGTTCGGGCTATCTCACGTTTGGGGGCGTGGCTAAGTGGTTTGGTCACGCCCACTTATGGTGACATTAAAGACTTAAAATTTCACTAGGGGGACAATTTTGGGTAAAGTTTGGTGAGTTTTTGGATATGTTAAAGCCGCCAAATAGGCGATTCATTTGTCGCCAGAATAATAATAAACAGAGTGATGATTACAATAGGCCTTCGCAGCGCTTTGCTGCTCAGGCCTAATTAATATGGTGCAGAGTGATTTTAGCCAGTAAAATAAGTCAACTGACAGTTCTGTAGGTGTAAATCAAAATCTGGTAGTAAACAAAATTTTGGAAAATTGAAGATTTTTTGGGTAACAGTAATAAAGCTACGAGTTGAATTAGGAGGTTTCAGCTGAGTTGGTATGGAATGACCCAAAGAGTAGGCCACACCTCTGGGTAACATGAAACCAGAAAAGCCACCTATGTATAATTGACAATAAGGAACCACACCTGTTTGGACATAAACTAAAATGAAACATAATAAAATATCATTGTTGGTAGGATTTGATATGGCTCGTTCTGGCCCCTGGCAAACATTTGACTATGGTTCCTAGAGTCTCTAGAAGTTTAATGGGAGGCAGATCCTTTAGTTATCAGGCTCCTCTCCTGTGGAACCAGCTCCCAGTTTTAGTCCGTGAGGCAGACACCCTATCTACTTTTAAGGCTAGGCTTAAAACTTTCCTTTTTGATAAAGCTTATAGTTAGAGTGGCTTAGGTTATCCTGCGCTATCTCTGTAGTTAAGCTGCTATAGGCTTAGACTGCTGGAGGACATAATGACCACTTTCACCCTCTTCGCTACATTCTCACACTACTCTCCAATTTTGCAACATTTGCTGTTATTTCAGCTTTTAATTTTATGTTCTCCATTAATATTTACTTTTCCTTCCCATAGAAAGTACTCCTGGATCAGTGCTTCTTTGTTCTCTTTTTGTCTCTGCTCTGTTCTCTCAAACCTCCAGTCAGTCGTGGCAGATGGCCGCTCACACTGAGCCTGGTTCTGGTTCTGCTGGAGGTTTCTTCCTGTTAAAAGGGAGTTTTTCCTCTCCACTGTCACTACATGCATGCTCAGTATGAAGGATTGCTGCAAAGTCAACGCCAGTGACTGTCCACTGTCTCTACATGCTCATCCAGGAGGAGTGAATGCTGCAAGTCACTGACTGGATGCAATCTGCTGGGTTTCCTTAGACAGAAAAACGTTTTATCCAATTTGAATAAAAAACTGAATCTGTCTGCACTGTTCAATGATTAGGATTAATTGGAATGTATGTACCTGACTTTGTGAAGTGCCTTGAGATGACATGTGTTGTGATTTGGCGCTATATAAATAAAACTGAATTGAATTGACAGGTAAAATTCTTACCTTTCTTGAATAGCCATCTATGCCCCCAAAGATAACAAAGTTGTATTTAGGTTAAAACGAATCAGACAAGAAGTCAGTCCAAAACACACTGCATAACATCTCCAACTGTCTAAAACCCACAATACAATATATCTGATAATGGAAACAAAATAATACTACTTCATGACACTCAAATTCAATGAAGTTCACTAAGATCAATTTCTCTAGTCGATGGGATACACACAATGACAGATATTTAATTTGAAACAAAACAAACTAAACAGTCTACAGATAGGATGTAAACTTACCTGGTGAGCTTATGATTGGTGCCAATGTGCACCATGTACTTTGGGTAAGGAACTGTACGTCCTCCTCACCACACATCTCAGACGAGTCATCCTGGAAAGCACACCCACACTGTCCACACGATGCATGGATGCATCTCTGTCCCATTGCACTCTGTGTCCCTGTGCAAGTAGAGCACCTTTGACTACTCTGCACCCAGCTTCTGGCATCGTGCTCTTAATTCCTGTGACTAATGTGTCCAATTCATCATCACTACAGCCACTGTAGTACAAAGCAGAGATTGATAGATTATTTTCAGCCATTCGCCTAAAAAGCGTAGCTTTCGACACACCAAGGAGTCTGGCGATACATTTTGATGGCAGCCCAGGTTCTATAAGATGTGTGAGGGTCTCTACTGACGTCGTCAATCGTGGACGCCCACTAAAGCCCTTTTGCAAATTGAGTGTTACAAATATCTGCTCATTCTCTCTCTCCTGCTGGATAACAGACTTAAATTTGAAAGTGCAGACAATATGTCTTCTCCTACATTCACTGTAAAACGCATAATAAAACTAAATTCTGACGGCAAACAACATGTAACCCTTCCATGTCAGCAGGGTGCCTCTCCAAGATGTGTAGCAGTCGGTCTCTGAAGGATTTCACACCTCAATAATTCCTGAGGAATACAGAGAAAAATGGAGGTTATTTTATTCACTTGCTGTCAGTCAAGTTTCTATTAAGTTTCCAATTAAATGTAGAATCAGAAGCTGTGAATTGTGGGCCAACATTAGCTTGGTCTTACACCGGTAAATTGTAATGAAATTCAACATTTGCACCACTGTTTACATTTAATTGGTGTATTTTGTAGGGGGCCAAATATTTTGGCAGATGGCATGTTTAGCCTTGATGGACAAGTAACATAATCAAGTTGTTCATGTGATAAGTACAAGGGATTGTGAATAATTTATAGCTTTTCTATATTATTCTTTACATTAGAAACATGGATTACAAGGAAAACATACAGTTCAACGCGATAAACAAAGTTCAATGTTTGCTTCCAGTCAAGTAATAGAAGTAACTGAGGTGAACAATGTCTTTAACTTCAGCAGCTTCCTTACAAATTTATATAGCTTGACTATTTAAAAAGAATTACACAAAGGCCCGAGCTGCTACTTCGGCTTGGGGCGACAGACCCTGTCAAACAGTCAGTTCATGAGAGACAGCAAGCTCAGTTTGTGGGAGCTGCCACTGGAACTGCCACAGCCTGCCGGAGGGTGGCAGGGGATTCGCCAGGATGCCAGGCTGCCGCTGTTTTTGTGGAAGCTCATGCTGATTATCGACAAACGGGATGTCGTGGTATAGCCTGTTACCTTTATTTTATAATCATTATTGATTATTATTTAATAAACAGCTTTAGACCCATAACATAAGGTGATTGTATTTACTTGAGATGAAAGATAAATAGCACCATGTGTATGTACAGGTCCTTCTCAAAATATTAGCATATTGTGATAAAGTTCATTATTTTCCATAATGTCATGATGAAAATTTAACATTCATATATTTTAGATTCATTGCACACTAACTGAAATATTTCAGGTCTTTTATTGTCTTAATATGGATGATTTTGGCATACAGCTCATGAAAACCCAAAATTCCTATCTCACAAAATTAGCATATTTCATCCGACCAATAAAAGAAAAGTGTTTTTTATACAAAAAACGTCAACCTTCAAATAATCATGTACAGTTATGCACTCAATACTTGGTCGGGAATCCTTTTGCAGAAATGACTGCTTCAATGCGGCGTGGCATGGAGGCAATCAGCCTGTGGCACTGCTGAGGTCTTATGGAGGCCCAGGATGCTTCGATAGCGGCCTTTAGCTCATCCAGAGTGTTGGGTCTTGAGTCTCTCAACGTTCTCTTCACAATATCCCACAGATTCTCTATGGGGTTCAGGTCAGGAGAGTTGGCAGGCCAATTGAGCACAGTGATACCATGGTCAGTAAACCATTTACCAGTGGTTTTGGCACTGTGAGCAGGTGCCAGGTCGTGCTGAAAAATGAAATCTTTATCTCCAAAAAGATTTTCAGCAGATGGAAGCATGAAGTGCTCCAAAATCTCCTGATAGCTATCTGCATTGACCCTGCCCTTGATAAAACACAGTGGACCAACACCAGCAGCTGACACGGCACCCCAGACCATCACTGACTGTGGGTACTTGATACTGGACTTCTGGCATTTTGGCATTTCCTTCTCCCCAGTCTTCCTCCAGACTCTGGCACCTTGATTTCCGAATAACATGCGGAATTTGCTTTCATCCGAAAAAAGTACTTTGGACCACTGAGCAACAGTCCAGTGCTGCTTCTCTGTAGCCCAAGTCTGGGGAATGCGGCACCTGTAGCCCATTTCCTGCACACGCCTGTGCACGGTGGCTCTGGATGTTTCTACTCCAGACTCAGTCCACTGCTTCCGCAGGTCCCCCAAGGTATGGAATCGGCCCTTCTCCACAATCTTCCTCAGGGTCCGGTCACCTCTTCTCGTTGTGCAGCGTTTTCTGCCACACTTTTTCCTTCCCACAGACTTCCCACTGAGGTGCCTTGATACAGCACTCTGGGAACAGCCTATTCGTTCAGAAATGTCTTTCTGTGTCTTACCCTCTTGCTTGAGGGTGTCAATAGTGGCCTTCTGGACAGCAGTCAGGTCGGCAGTCTTACCCATGATTGGGGTTTTGAGTGATGAACCAGGCTGGGAGTTTTAAAGGCCTCAGGAATCTTTTGCAGGTGTTTATAGTTAACTTGTTGATTCAGATGATTAGGTTCATAGCTCGTTTAGAGACCCTTTTAATGATATGCTAATTTTGTGAGATAGGAATTTTGGGTTTTCATGAGCTGTATGCCAAAATCATCCGTATTAAGACAATAAAAGACCTGAAATATTTCAGTTAGTGTGCAATGAATCTAAAATATATGAATGTTAAATTTTCATCATGACATTATGGAAAATAATGAACTTTATCACAATATGCTAATATTTTGAGAAGGACCTGTATAACGTGCAGAAAGGATGACGAAGATTTATTGCACAAATAGCCGGTTTATTATAGAGCTATTCTAAATTGTCACTCACAGAAAATTAAAAATAAATACTTAAAAAAACGCTGGACGTCCCAGGCCATAAGGCTGCCACGAGGATGCCGATATTATTGGATGAAGTTCAAGGACCGTGTGATTACAAGAGAGTTGCACATTGGGCAAAGGTAGTGACTCCTGAATGCTGGTCTGCCTTCCTTACAGAAACAGGCCACCACAAATGTCTCTTAAAACAGATCCAGAATTGTTAAAAAAGCATTGCATGCTCTACATGACAACAATAACATCTCATAAGAGACTTAAATAACATTCAATAAAATCATACCTTGACTGTGGTCAGAAAAATAAATTTCTTCTCTCAGGTGCTTTCTGAAAAGGTGATCACTGTTTCCAAGTTGCTTTTTTTTCACTGAAGATACACTGAGCAGCAGCACAGCCAGAAATGAATCAACATCAGAATAACTGATGTAAATGTGAACCTGTGATACAAAAAGCAACATGACTTACATTTTAGAAGAATTGAACACTAATCAGTCTAAAGATTTTAGCATTGTATGCAATTTATCGCACTATTTCAGTTATTTTACTAGCAAACATCAATACACGCCATACATTTCACTTAACCTCTTACTTAGCTTCCATTTTCCAAACTGAGTAGAAGACAAAGAGGTGAGACCCTGTACATATACTGAAGTCACATAAGAAAATAAGTTATTGTTAGTAGTTTGAATAAGGTACGTGGGATTAAAACAATCTATGTGTTGTAGTATCAATATGACTAAATGAAAATGTAAATTCACAAACATTTGGCTTTCAGTTTTTAAAAACTGTAGCTACATTTATTTTGACAGACCAGTTAGTTTTTATCAACTTTCTGGGGCATAAAATCCACAAATCCAACCTCCGCTTTTACAGTGACAATGAACTTCCGCCGGAAGTCCCACAGCCTGCCGGCCACAAAAGCGCAGATGACCTCAACCCTCCTTCTGTGGTCGGTTGTCGGTGGTGAGACTACGTCGAAGAAGAACGGTTTTGGTGCGGCGCGGGAAAAACAAAAATAGATATATATGGGATTCGGAAAAGGTGGATTTGGGCATAAACTGGTATGTGAATGGTTCGGTTGGAAATGGAGACAGGAAATGAGGAAGACATGGATTTTGAAGGGTGGACGCCAGCTGGGAGAGGAAGAGGGAAAGGACGTGGAAGAAATAAAATAGATGAAGGAAAGGGAATTGGTGATATCCAAGGTAGCAAGCGAGAATTGGAAGGAAGCAGTTCAGAAGAAGAAAGGATAGTTAGGAGGAAAGTTATGAGGGAGGAATTTAAAATAATATTAAAACTTAAGAACGAGGAAGAACAGGATAACATCAGCCCCATTGTGTTGTCAAGAGAGATAAAAATGAAAATTGGAGATGTTGAAATGGTAAAGATTTTGAGAGATGGAAACTTATTGGTAGTTTGTAAAAATGAAGAACAAAAGAATAAGGCTTTAAAGGTGGATAATATCTGCAAGAAAACGGTGTTGGAGAAAAATATCATGGGAGAAAATAAAAAACTTAGAGGAGTGATTTATGGGATCCCTCTAGATGAAGATCTTGATAAAATTAAGAGAAGTATTATTGGTGCAAAAGTGAATAACTTGAAGAGATTGTCAAAAACAATAAATGGAGAAAAAGTAGGAAGTATGTCAATCTTCATTGAATTTGAAGAAAAAGAGTTGCCACAAAAAATCAAAATAGGTTATCTCAGCTTTCAGGTTAGACCTTATATCCCTCCACCACTTCGTTGTTTCAAATGTCAAAGGTCACATAGCTGCAGTTTGTAAAGGGAAGCAGAGATGTCCTAAATGTGGTGAAGATCACAAGTTTGAAGAATGTAAAGAAGAAGTACAAGAAAAATGTTGTAACTGTGGAGGGCAACATAGAGTTACGTATGGAGGATGTGAAGTAAGGAAGAAGGCAAAAGAAATCATACAGATTAAAATGACTAAAAACATAAGCTATGCAGAAGCAGTTAAAAATGTGAAGGAACAGAAAACAAGAAAGATTGAACAAATAGCGAATCAAATTCCACAGCAAAGCAAAGAAAATGTTACAATATCAGTAGAAAAACTAATATTATTCGTAGCCTATGTTATCAACTGTACTGACCAAGCCAAGCATAAAACTGAGAAGATTAAAATAATATTGAGAGGAGCTGAAAAGTTTTTGGGGTTTAAGGAGGGATCGTGGGAGAACATAAATAAAAAGTTGGAGATAGATGGGAGACAAGGACCATCTGGTGAAAGTACATGTTAATATTACAATGGAAGGCAAGAAGTTTAATCGCTAACGGACAAGAACTTAAAGGTTATATTGATAGTCTTGAAGAACAACCAGAAATGATTTGTGTTCAGGAAACATGGTTAAAAACAACATTGGATTTTGTGATAAAAGGATATGATGGTGTAAGAAGAGATCGACAGGAGGATGTGGAATATTTATTAAGCAAGGGATACAATATCAGGTATTAGGGAAAGGGAAAGAACTTGAATATATAGTAATTGAGATATGGGAACAAGAAGGTAAATTTAAAATAATAAATTTTTATAATCCATGTAAAACATTGTCAATTGAAATAATGGAGGAGTTAAATGAATATTTGGAAGGGAAAGTAATTTGGTGTGGAGATTTTAATGCAAATAGTACATTGTGGGGTAATTGTAATGATAAAAATGGACAAGTTATAGAAGAATTAATGGAAATAAAAAATCTAGTATGTATTAATGATGGGAGGCGAACAAGAATCAATGTAAGAACAGGGATGGAATCAGTTATTGATTTAACAATGATTTCAAATGGTTTAGCTGGTAGTTGTGAGTGGTGAAAAAATCAACAATAGGTAGTGATCATTATCCCATTACAATAAGAGTAGGATTAACTTTAAATAATAAGAATATAAATGTCAATAAAAAACTAAATTTTAATAAGGCAGACTGGACTAAATTTAGATACTTGAGTCAAATAAACTTAGAGAAAGTAGATATGAGAATGGATATAAATGATGTAAATTTAAAAATTTGTAAGATAATCATGGAAGTAGCAGATAATTCTATAAAGAAAGCAGGGTGTAAAAGTAATAAGATAATGGTACCATGGTGGACAAATGAATGTACTCGTACTCGTCGTCTTCCGCTTATCCAGGACCGGGTCGCGGGGGCAGCAGACTCAGCAGAGACGCCCAGACGTCCCTCTCCCCAGACACCTCCTCCAGTTCCTCCAGGGGGAGCCCAAGGCGTTCCCAGGCCAGCCGAGAGACATAGTCCCTCCAGCGTGTCCTGGGCCGTCCCCTGGACCTCCTCCCGGTGGGACGTGCCTGGAACACCTCCCGAGGAAGGCGTCCAGGAGGCATCCGGTATAGATGCCCGAGCCACCTCAACTGGCTCCTCTCGATGTGGAGGAGCAGCGGCTCTACTCCGAGCTCCTCCCGGATGGCCGAGCTCCTCACCCTATCTCTAAGGGAGTGCCCGGCCACCCTACGGAGGAAGCTCATTTCAGCCGCTTGTATCCGTGATCTCGTTCTTTCGGTCATGACCCAAAGTTCATGGCCATAGGTGAGGGTAGGAACGTAGACCAACCGGTAAATTGAGAGCTTTGCTTTTCGGCTCAGCTCTCTCTTCACCACAACGGACCGGCACAGCGCCCCCATTACTGTGGCAGCCGTACCGATCCGTCTGTCGATCTCCCGCTCCATTCTTCCCTCACTCGTGAACAAGACCCCGAGATACTTAAACTCCTCCACTTGAGGCAGGAACTCCCCTCCAACCTGAAGAGGACTGGCTCCAGGGTGGGACCCCGGCTCCGCCGTACCGGGCGACGTCACGTACCTCGATATTTTGTTCTTCATGAGGGATTCTTGAACCACTCTTTGTCTGACCCATCACCTAGAACCTGTTTGCCATGGGAGACCCTACCATGGGCATTTAGGCCCCAGACAACATAGCCTCTAGGATCAGATGAGCACTCAAACCCCTCCACCACGTTAAGGTGGTGGTTCAAGGAGGGGCAAATGAATGTAAAGAAGCAATAAAGTTAAGAAATAAAGCATTTAAGGTACTAAAAGGAAATCCAATTTATAAGAATTTAATTGATTATAAAAGAAAGCGAGCAATAGTAAGGAGAACTATTAAGAAGGTAAAAAGAGAATATTGGAGAAATTTCTGTAGCACAATAGGGAAAGAAACAAAAATAGAAAAAATTTGGAAAATAATTAAAAGAATGAATGGCATAAAGAAAGAGTTTGAATATCCTTTATTAAAAATAAATAATATAAATATAGTAAAAGATGAAGATAACGTTGAAATATTGGCAAGAATATTTAGTAAAATTAACAGTTCAAATAATATTAGTGAAGAGGGAAGAAAAGGAAGAGAAAATACAAAACTTATATATAAAGATGTATTACAGAGTGTTGAAGAAACAAATAATCTGTTAAATGTTGAATTTACAAAAGCTGAATTAAATTATGCACTTAGGAAGACAAAAAATACAGCACCAGGTAAAGATCAAATTTGGTACAGAATGATAAGGCAACTTGGTGGAAAATCGAAAGATATAATATTACAATTATATAATAAAATATGGGAGGAGGGAAAATTACCACTGAGCTGGAAGGAATCAATTATAGTACCAATAGCTAAACCAGAAAAAGATAAATCAAATCCAGGAAATTATAGACCAATAGCCTTAACATCAAATCTATGTAAAATAATGGAAAAAATGATTAATAGTAGACTAGTATATATATTATTTAAATAATAAAGGATATATGTCAAAGTATCAAAGTGGTTTTAGAAAAGGGAGGAGTACTAATGATCCAATGCTTTGCTTAGAGCATGAAATTAGAAGAGCACAGGTAAATAAAGAAAGTGTAGTGACAGTATGTTTTGATATAGAAAAAGCATATGATATGATGTGGGTGGAAGGATTATTAATTAAATTACAAATACTGGGCATTAAAGGGAAAATATTTAAATGGATCAAAGACTTTTTAACAAATAGGAAAATACAAGTTAGAATTGGGGAAGTGATCTCAGGAAAATATATAGTAGAAAATGGAACTCCACAGGGGAGTATTATAAGTCCGTTATTGTTTTCAATTATGATAAATGATGTATTTAAAGATATTGGAAAAGTAATGGGATGTTCACTGTTTGCAGACGATGGAGCTGTTTGGAGAAGAGGAAAAAATTAATTGTAAAGAAATTACAAGTGGTTATTATTGAAATAGAGAAATGGGCGTTACAATGGGGATTTAAGTTTTCAGTTGAAAAAACCAAAGTAATGATATTTAATCAGAAAAAAATAAACAAGGAAATAAAATTAAAATTATATAACCAAGAATTAGAGCAAGTAAAGTATATAAAATTTTTAGGATTATGGTTTGATGAAAAACTAAAATGGAATATACATATTCAAAAAGTTGTTGATAAATGTAAGAACATTTTAAATATTATGAGATGCTTGGCTGGCAGTGACTGGGGAGCAGATAGGAAATCACTAAAACAGATTTACACAGGAATGATAAGATCTAACATAGACTTTGGTTGTATAGTTTACGGTTCAGCAGCTAAAACACATCTGGTTAAATTAGATATTATCCAACATCAGGCATTAAGATTATGTACTGGAGCATTTAAAACTACACCAACAGCAGCAATAGAAATAGAAATGGGAGAAATGCCGTTAGAGTTAAGAAGAATAAAACTAGAAATAAATTATTGGTTAAATTTACAAGGTAATAACTTTGATCATCCAATTTGGGAAATTTTAAATCCATGTTGGGAAAAAGAAAAGAAAGAAATGAAGAGTTTTGGATGGACAATTGAAAATAAAGTAAAATAATTTAAAATGATTGATTTAGAAATTAGTCAAACATCACCAATATCAATTATACCACCATGGATTCTACCAGAAGCAACAGTAGATATGTCAATAATGGAAAAGAAGCAAGATAAATCTTCCATAGTAGATAGTTATTCAGTACAGATACATTTAAATAATTATTATAGATATATTCAAATATATACAGATGCATCAAAAATAAATGGAAAAGTAGGAATAGCTTTTGTAGTACCAGAATTCAATATAAAAATAGGAAAACGAATTACAGACGGCTTATCAGTATACACAGGAGAAATATTGGCAATATTATTAGCTTTACAATGGTAGAAGACATAAAACCATTAAAAACAGTCATTTGCTCAGATTCAAGCTCTGCATTATTAAGTTTATAATATAATCAATCAGATAGTAGGATGGACATTTTATTAGAAATATTTCATACATTATACAGAATACAAAAAATGGGCTTGATAGTTATATTTGTGTGGGTTCCAGCACATATTGGAGTAGAAGGAAACGAGAAGGCAGATAAAATAGCAAAGAGGATAATTAAAAATCCTATTAGTTTTATAGTTAAAACAAGTAAATCTGAGGGAAAGAGTATTGTTAAAGGAAAGCTGATGGAAAAATGGCAAAAAAGGTGGGATGAAGGAAAAACAGGAAGATGGTTTTATAAAATTCAGAAGATAGTAGGAGAAAGAAGAAATGGAAGACGAAATAGAAAGGAGGAAAGAGTGATAACAAGGTTGAGATTTGGGCATACAGGACTTAATTATACACTTTTTAAAATTCAAAAGCATGATACTGGTAAATGTGATTACTGTGGAAAATATGAAACAATAGAACATGTTATATTAGAATGTCATAAATATGAAAGAGAAAGAAGATATATGAGAAGAGAGGTTGAAGGTATTAAGGAAAAGGTTAATTTATTAGATATTTTGAGGAAGAATTTAGGGAGTAAACATATACAAATAGTGATTCGTTTTTTAAAGAAAACTAAATTATTTCATAGAATTTGATCATAGTAGATAAAATTGTGAAAGTATGGAGGATATAGAAGGGTAGAATACAATGTAATGTGTAAGTATGTCTATTTGTATATATACATATAGGTAAGATATATTTATTTATTTAATATGTAGAATTAAATATATATATATAAATAGATAGACCGACACGAACCACACTCCATACCAGTAAGTGGCGATAATGCTACTAAAAGTTTGTTGCCAACCGCCAATAAAAAAAAAAAACAAGAAGAAGAAAAAGTCTCCACCTCCACTCATTCGGTGCCTCTCCCTGGTTTCGGTTCTGTCAAAGTGCGCAGTGAGTCTTTCTCTAGCTGATTTCATTTCCTCCGCTGGGTTTTCAGTTGAGTTTGGTGAATTCTTGTGACTTTTCTTCTAGGTGTTTCTTGGTCCAAGGAAGAAAACATTTGCGTCAGCGACGCCACGTTGGTGGCGGAGGTAAACAGCCTCTGACGTATCATAGTTTCTAACTGCTGCCAACAGGATGTAGTGTTTTAGGTTCATGTTTGGTGATTTGACGGTTTGAAAAATGTGTTTCATGTAGAAACGTCGCATGGAACTAAACTGAGGTTCGGACGGGTGGATCGAACCAACAAGGACATGGGTCCTTTGCTGACTGGGTCACTTTGGGCGCTGCTGTCAGCCGTCTTCGTCCAGTTTGTCTCTGCAGGTGAGATTCAGCTGGAAAACGGATTTCAAGTTATTTAGATGCAGACAGAATGCTGCCATAAAACTATGTTGTTCTGTGATCTCAACCTCGCCGCAATATTGGGAGTGGCATTTCTGTTTAAAAGTTCAGTAAAAAGCTGACCCAGACGGTTCTGTTCTGATGGTTCTGGTTCCTCTCTGTACCCCAATTTCCTGAAAAATAAAAGTTTGATCAAACGAAAAACATTTTAACTTGAAAAATAAAAGTGACTCACAGCCAGAGGCCAACTGGCATACTGGTCAACCGTGACACCACAATGGTGACACAAAGTCTGCTGATGATCACTGAGGGAGAAAACATCCATTGCATTGGAGAGCCAGATTTAAATAGATATAGATATATATATCTATATAGATATCTATATATATAGATATAGATATCTACATCTATATCTATATATATAGATATCTATATATATAGATATAGATATCTATATCTATATATATAGATATAGATATCTATATCTATATCTATATATATAGATATAGATATAGATATCTATATCTATATCTATATCTATATATATAGATATATATATAGATATAGATATCTATATCTATATATATAGCGGTCCACCGGGGATTTCCTCGGTTACCCTGTATGCCAGTTTGCCCCTGGCTGTGAGTCACTTCACTAAATGAAGACCAAACACGTTTTAATCAAAAATGCACCAGAAACCGAAACCCGAGTCCAGTTCATGTGAAAACAAGTCCAGGCTTAACTCTGCAAGGATATTCGGAAAGTACCGGCTCGTTTTACATCTGGTTTCATTCCTGCCGCTTAGTCTGGTGGTTCTTCTGCTTTACTTTGAGAGCATGGGAAATCTCCAACACGGACTTAAAATGCTGTGCAAATCTGTCAAGATCATATTTTCTCCTCTGTCGTGTTTTCGCGTAAGCTGCTTCTATTGATTAAGCATGATATCTTTCAAAACCAATCACATATTTATAGAATATCGATGATGTATTACAGATAATCCCAGTTCCCACGGTCCCTGAATGCAACAGCTGGGAATATGTTGTGCAGCCGCTGTGTTGAGCTGTCAGTCATGTGTCAGGTTCAAATGTTTTTCTTTAGAACAAACTTTTATTTTTTCATTTGATCAAACTTTTATTTTTCAGGTTCAAATGTTTTTCTTTTGAACAAATTTTTTATTTTTCAGGTTAAAATATTTTTCTTTTGAACAAACTTTTATTTTTCAGGTTCAGATGTTTTTCTTTTGAACAAACTTTTATTTTTCAGGTTCAGATGTTTTTCTTTTGAACAAACTTTTATTTTTCAGGTTCAGATGTTTTTCTTTTAAACAAACTTTTATTTTTCAGGTTCAGATGTTTTTCTTTTAAACAAACTTTTATTTTTCAGGTTCAGATGTTTTTCTTTTGAACAAACTTTTATTTTTCAGGTTCAGATGTTTTTCTTTTGAACAAACTTTTATTTTTCAGGTTCAGATGTTTTTCTTTTGAACAAACTTTTATTTTTCAGGTTCAGATGTTTTTCTTTTAAACAAACTTTTATTTTTCAGGTTCAGATGTTTTTCTTTTGAACAAACTTTTATTTTTCAGGTTCAGATGTTTTTCTTTTAAACAAACTTTTATTTTTCAGGTTCAGATGTTTTTCTTTTAAACAAACTTTTATTTTTCAGGTTCAGATGTTTTTCTTTTGAACAAACTTTTATTTTTCAGGTTCAGATGTTTTCTTTTGAACAAACTTTTATTTTTCAGGTTCAGATGTTTTTCTTTTAAACAAACTTTTATTTTTCAGGTTCAGATGTTTTTCTTTTGAACAAACTTTTATTTTTCAGGTTCAAATGTTTTTCTTTTGAACAAACTTTTATTTTTCAGGTTCAGATGTTTTTCTTTTAAACAAACTTTTATTTTTCAGGTTCAGATGTTTTTCTTTTGAACAAATTTTTATTTTTCAGGTTCAGATGTTTTTCTTTTGAACAAACTTTTATTTTTCAGGTTCAAATGTTTTTCTTTTGAACAAACTTTTATTTTTCAGGTTCAAATGTTTTTCTTTTGAACAAACTTTTATTTTTCAGGTTCAGATGTTTTTCTTTTGAACAAACTTTTATTTTTCCGGTTCAGATGTTTTTCTTTTGAACAAATTTTTATTTTTCAGGTTCAAATGTTTTTCTTTTGAACAAACTTTTATTTTTC